>NW_016171429.1:3693-8548 GCF_001687245.7 Rhagoletis zephyria
ACAAAGTCTAAGCGGTAGAAGTTATAGCACTATTCGGAGATCACCACATCTCCTCATCAGACTTCTTTTTTTTTCATAGACTTCAGCAGGGATCGAACCTGCTAATCAATGTTCAAAGTCAGAAGCGGTAACCACTGAGCTATGTACATTCCGTAAACTCTTGTTGCTAATTCATTTTCCTTATTCAACCAACTACTATCAAGTGCAGCTGATTTGCCGCTATTTATACTCGACAGCGTGTTGTTGTCAATTCTATACATCCATTTGCTTATTTGCTTTTTTGTATAGTTTCAGGCAGGCTCTTCCTAAACTATGTATTTGTAATGTTATTGTGGCTTATTAAAATTTTATATTTAATATTTTTTATTGAGCTTTGTACCACGATTGTTTATTAGGAAAAATTGAAAAAGCAACAAAGTCTAAGCGGTAGAATGCTTTTTCAATTTTTCCTAATAAACAATCGTGGTACAAAGCTCAATAAAAAATATTAAATATAAAATTTTAATAAGCCACAATAACATTGACAAGATTATTTATAAAATTGAAAAGGCCATACAGGGCCTGTTCGAGGCACTTAATAAAAGCGGCATTACTGCCGTACTGATGAAAAATGGCAACATTGTTGCAACTGCCCAACTGATAATACATTGCTAGAAATTCACACAGAACGTGATACTTTAATAATTCGCGCAACACTGCGGTTGTGATTGCAACTCGAACAAGCCCACAGACACAATGCACTGCAATTTTGACCTGAATAAATTTTTGGCCTTAGGCCCTTATTATGAGTTGCATTCGATCTTCGACTGTGGTCGAAAGTGCTAATCGAACGAATTTTGGTATTATGGCGCTCATTCGATGAAGAATAGCGCTATTGTGAATTTCGCTCGTTTAGGTTGTTCACAATAGTATATTTTTCACCGCTCAGAAGCTTTGTTTACAAATAGAGCAAAGTAAATAGTGTGCTTATACATATGTACATAAATATGTAAATTTGAGAAAATTTAAATGAAATAAAAAAGAAAGCGAGTTTATAAAAACGTGGTAAAAAATGTTAATTAGTACAACGGAGTTCTGGTTGTACGATTCATCAGAGGATGAGAGCTTAGAAAACTCGCCAGGACCAGAAAACAGCGTATTAGGATTTTCTTTCATAAGTAAAACCAGACTTTCGAGCTTGCGTTTAGTATTCACAACGTTAACTGCATGAAATTAATAAAAATTGTTTAAAATTAGTGTCTAGCCGCCAAAAAGTAAGAAAACAAAGACAAAATCATAAATTTTTCACAATTTTCTAACACTTCGCTAGACCAACGAAAGCAAAATTCTGTTCGACAGAAAATTTGATACTCAACAGGGATAATAGCCTTAGAGAAAAAACAACAGTTAAGCTCTACCCAGAATTGCAGCGGATGACGGTTAATTGCTGTAAAAATTAAAATTCCCAAAGGTATATGGAATGGCTCATAATTGCGGCGAAAGCGTTTTTACCGCCGACGTTTTTCGGTTGATTCAAATTTATTTCTATTTTTACCGCCCAGCGGGAACGACAGTGTTTATTGAATGTTGATTGTAGTAATTTCTATTATTTTTACAAGTTTTCCAATGTTTTCGTCCATTTTTATTTCCAGCAAATCTTCATTCACGCACGTACCGAAAAAATATTTAGTTTTAATAATAATTTTCAAATAGTAAAGTTTTTCTATCGCCAACTAAGTGAAACTTCATAGATGAGTGCGCTTTTAATTTAAGTATCTTTTTATTAACCTCTAACTTCTAACAATCAGATCTTTTCTACACGTGTCGTTGTACTCACATCTCCGCTGTCAGTAGTAGTTCCAAGTCGTATTTTCGTCAAACAGTGCAGACGTGTTTTTCTCAAGCTCGCGGTTATCTTATAACGTAAATTTTTACATTGTGCGATAGTGACACGATTAGCTCTGATCGTCTTGCTTGGGCACTTTTAATACTTTATTTTTATCATGCCGTGTGGATGTGGTCAAAAAGTTGACCGGAACCATCAACAAAAAATTCAAATGTGTCAAGTGCAGTGTAATTTTTCATCTAAAATGTGAAAATCTCCGGCCGGAAAAACCGGCTGATATTAAATACATGCAAAAGTCTAACAAGCAATATTGTTGTAAAAAATGCACACAAGCGCGCCGAAATTCTATTCCCGCATCTCCCCTCGGTCAACTACTCCGTCCAAAGATGTTGTCTCGGCTACCAACAACTCCGCTAGTTCAGCGACCGCAAATAACTCTCCGCTGCCAGCTACTTCGGTCGCCGAGGGAGCCCATATTTTAACCGATTGCAACAAAGAAATAATTTTGCAGGCTGTTCTCAACGAACTTCGATCTCTTAGATCTGACCTTGAAAAAACTAGCTCAATAATTAGCTCTTTGCAAAGCGAAAAGAAATTTTTGATAAAAACAGTTGAAGATCTGCAGATATAAGTGCAAGCTGTTCGCCGCAAACTTTGTGATTTTGATGTCGCTGCCACAATCCCCTCTATTGCTAATGACATAAAAGATATCCGCAACGATTTCAATAAAATGCACAAAGTTATTACTACAGCCTCTGGAAACGGGCAGACACATGATATACACTCAACGCCGCCACTTTTATCCCCTGCTCCACCTACTTCCTATGCTTCTGCTGCTGCTCATTCTGCTACTGCCATTCGTGCCGTTGATACTCTCTCTGCATCTAACTCACGTAATGATACCAACTCCAACAACCTCTCCCTTGCTGCTTTGCGGAATCCCAATGTCTACAATAAAGCGAAAAAGCAAATTTCTTCTGCTCCGTGGCCCCCTCCGCCTTCGTTGTCTGTATCTTCTAACAACCAGCCAGGGCAGTCGGACAACGATGACAATTTCATACCTGTTGGCGCTAGGAATAGAAGAGCAAAACGGAATGCGAACAACACTGTTGTTGGACGCAATGAAGGTCGCGCATTGGATGTAATTGTCAATTTAAAGTGGGTACATTTGTCATATTTCAATACTACTGTGACCGCTGAAAACATTATGAGCTACGTACATGATCACGCTGCCATTGATAAGAGCGATCTGAGATGCTATGCCTTAGTATAGAAAGATGCCGAAATTGAAGGACTGAAGAGAGTATCGTTCAAACTTGGTGTAGCAAACAAATATTACGATAAACTTTTCGACCCATCGCTTTGGCAAGAGAACATAAGAGTACGGCCGTTCTTAAATTTTCCAAGAGAAGAAGATAAACCGCAGCAGGCCTAGCGAACGCCAACGCTGTTAGTAATTCATCGGATACTATAGAATTCCTATCAAAATGCTGGTGGTATAAGAACAAAAATACTGCCATTGTTGTTTTTTTCATCGTCGGCTCTCTATGATATCATAGTCTTAACAGAAACTTGGCTTTCTGAATCATCATACTGCAGAAATGTTCGATTGCGAAGTGTATAACGTATATCGCAAAGACAGATGTCCCCGCACAACTGGTCTCTCTAAAGGCGGCGGTGTACTTGTTGCCGTTCGTTCGAGGCAAATAACCCTGTCCTCTGAAATGAGTTCAGACCAGAGGCGTTTCGATGTTGATCTAATGATTGTGAAAATCGTTATAGATAAATTGCATGAATTATTCATTGCAGTAAGTTACATACCGCCATTAAGTCCAATTGAATTGTATAAAATACATACAAGTAATTGTTGCTCGATATTGAATAGTCTAAATGATAATCAAAACATTATAATATTGGGTGACTTCAATTTACCAAATGTTAAATGGTGGTTTGATGATGACGTTAAGCAATTTTTGCCATATGATGTAACAAGCGAGAGTGAATGTGAGGTACTCGACACCTTTGCTGAGTTTAACCTCTCTCAAATTAATAGAGTTCATAATAACAAAAATCGTATTCTTGATTTAGTATTTACTAATAATGATCTTAAATCTGACGTCGAATCCCTCTCTTCACTCCCTCTTTCAAATTCTATGCATCATAAAGCACTTTGTATACGCTTTGAATTTATAAATGATTTAAAATCAGTTATTTATTATTGTAAGAACTATAATTTCACTACAGCCAAATTCATTGAGATATCACGCTCCCTGAATTCTGTTGATTGGGAATCTGCCTTAGACAAAGCTCTATTGTCACAGGCCTACGATGTATTTCGAGACAACCTGGAAGCGGCAATTGAAAAGTTCGTACCTATGAAGCCAGTAAAAAATTTGTCCAAACCAGCCTGGTATAACTCTAAGCTTATTAATGTAAACAACAAGAAAACTAAGGCGTACAAGCTGTATTGCAAATCGAAAGACAATTTTGAACTTTTTGAAGCCTACAGTAGTTTACAAAAATAGTTTGACGCTCTGAATAAATTTGTATACCATTTCAGTATAACATTGAGAGCGAAATAAGATTAAATAGTAAACGGTTTTGGCAGTTTATAAACAGCAAAAAGAAACNACCAAATGTTAAATTGTGGTTTGATGATGACGGTAAGCAATTTTTGCCATATGATGTAACAAGCGAGAGTGAATGTGAGGTACTCGACACCTTTGCTGAGTTTAACCTCTCTCAAATTAATAGAGTTCATAATAACAAAAATCGTATTCTTGATTTAGTATTTACTAATAATGATCTTAAATCTGACGTCGAATCCCTCTCTTCACTCCCTCTTTCAAATTCTATGCATCATAAAGCACTTTGTATACGCTTTGAATTTATAAATGATTTAAAATCAGTTATTTATTATTGTAAGAACTATAATTTCACTACAGCCAAATTCATTGAGATATCACGCTCCCTGAATTCTGTTGATTGGGAATCTGCCTTAGACAAAGCTCTATTGTCACAGGCCTACGA
>NW_016171429.1:8598-14457 GCF_001687245.7 Rhagoletis zephyria
AAAAACACCGGAATTCCTGATCTGATGCATTATTTGGGTGAATCCTCGACGGACGTTCAAACTATTTGTAACCTGTTTGCCTCCTTCTTCCGATCTGTTTATGTTCCTCAGTCTGAAACCTGAACAGTCAATAAAGGCTTACAGCTTTCAGCTGAAAAAGTTCTAGCTGGCCTTTTGGATTTGCCAAATGACCCAAATCCTGGAGAAGACGGTTTCCCTCCTACTTTATTAAAGAACTGCGTTTCGGCGTTAGCTCTGCCTCTATCAATTATTTTTAACAAATCCCTGTCATTNCATCATACTGCAGAAATGTTCGATTGCGAAGTGTATAACGTATATCGCAAAGACAGATGTCCCCGCACAACTGGTCTCTCTAAAGGCGGCGGTGTACTTGTTGCCGTTCGTTCGAGGCAAATAACCCTGTCCTCTGAAATGAGTTCAGACCAGAGGCGTTTCGATGTTGATCTAATGATTGTGAAAATCGTTATAGATAAATTGCATGAATTATTCATTGCAGTAAGTTACATACCGCCATTAAGTCCAATTGAATTGTATAAAATACATACAAGTAATTGTTGCTCGATATTGAATAGTCTAAATGATAATCAAAACATTATAATATTGGGTGACTTCAATTTACCAAATGTTAAATTGTGGTTTGATGATGACGGTAAGCAATTTTTGCCATATGATGTAACAAGCGAGAGTGAATGTGAGGTACTCGACACCTTTGCTGAGTTTAACCTCTCTCAAATTAATAGAGTTCATAATGACAAAAATCGTATTCTTGATTTAGTATTTACTAATAATGATCTTAAATCTGACGTCGAATCCCTCTCTTCACTCCCTCTTTCAAATTCTATGCATCATAAAGCACTTTGTATACGCTTTGAATTTATAAATGATTTAAAATCAGTTATTTATTATTGTAAGAACTATAATTTCACTACAGCCAAATTCATTGAGATATCACGCTCCCTGAATTCTGTTGATTGGGAATCTGCCTTAGACAAAGCTCTATTGTCACAGGCCTACGATGTATTTCGAGACAACCTGGAAGCGGCAATTGAAAAGTTCGTACCTATGAAGCCAGTAAAAAATTTGTCCAAACCAGCCTGGTATAACTCTAAGCTTATTAATGTAAACAACAAGAAAACTAAGGCGTACAAGCTGTATTGCAAATCGAAAGACAATTTTGAACTTTTTGAAGCCTACAGTAGTTTACAAAAATAGTTTGACGCTCTGAATAAATTTGTATACCATTTCAGTATAACATTGAGAGCGAAATAAGATTAAATAGTAAACGGTTTTGGCAGTTTATAAACAGCAAAAAGAAACCACCGGAATTCCTGATCTGATGCATTATTTGGGTGAATCCTCGACGGACGTTCAAACTATTTGTAACCTGTTTGCCTCCTTCTTCCGATCTGTTTATGTTCCTCAGTCTGAAACCTGAACAGTCAATAAAGGCTTACAGCTTTCAGCTGAAAAAGTTCTAGCTGGCCTTTTGGATTTGCCAAATGACCCAAATCCTGGAGAAGACGGTTTCCCTCCTACTTTATTAAAGAACTGCGTTTCGGCGTTAGCTCTGCCTCTATCAATTATTTTTAACAAATCCCTGTCATTAGGGGAATTCCTAAATAATTGGAAAAAGTCCTTCATTATACCGATTCATAAGTCTGGGAGCAAGTCGGACATACAAAATTATCGTCCAATCTGTAAAATTTCAAGTATACCAAAACTTTTCGAAAAACTTGTCCTGTAGCGCCAGCTGTTTGCCAGATACGCCTAATGTGCGACTGTGCGTGCGTGGGAAGTAGACTAAACATAAGTGGTCAGACGTCAATGTTAACTAAGTATGTTGTAGGTGTGTAATTGTGGAATCGAACATAGGTAGTCCAAACATCTATGTTAACCGAGTGTAACTGTGTGAGTGCATGAGTGTCCCATCGAACATAGCTGATCAAACCACAACTTCAATTACATAATGCCCAGTGAAAGTTCGATCGGCACAGTCAAATAAAGTTAAGGGAGTGTGGGTGTGTGATTGTTCCAAACAGCGGTTTTTCTTTTTAGTTTTCTTTATACATATGTAAGAACATAAGTACATAACACGGATCGAGTCAGTTAGCCTGGCATAAAGGTATAAAAAGACCCGGTTGGTGACGAACGGGTCAGATACAAAAGTTACGGTGCTAGCGTGGTGATAATCAGGGATTTTGCAGTGCGAACGTTTTAGTACTTATCAAAAAAATAAAAATATAAAAATAAAGGAAAAGGAAAAGCGTCTTAAACTGTGTATATTTTATACAGAATTCCCAGTTAATGGTGATAACTGTGTCGTTTTACCGGATTGCCGCGGTACGGGTGACCGCAGAGCCACAACGTAGTGCTATCTTTGGAACTTGAGGTAAGCAACACATAATATCATGCCCCAAATCGACATATTTGCATATGCCTGCATGCTACCAAATGCGTATGTACGTATGTAGACAAAAGGCAAATTAACATGATAGTGACGACTAGTCAACGACCACCCAATACAATTTGCTAAGTAAGAGCTATTTTTCACTTTCAGGTCGCCTGCACTTACACATATATGGATATGTGAATAAAAGGACCTCCACTCGCCGGCCACTTGAAATAGTCACCATCGATATCTTGCCACAAAAATTGAGAGACGTCTGCATCCGCTGAATTCACCGCTGTGCAGTTACATACGCCACAGATAGTTGCAAACGCGCTAGCACACACACACACATGCCAACCATAGATACAAACATACATATCCACCAGCACATAACAAGCATATACCGAGATAACCAACAACATACATCTGTACTCGCCGCAAAAGCTTCCAGGCACCTCGAAGATACATCAGGGAAGAAATCGCCACCCACACTTGTATTGAAATAACCGGCAATGGCTAGAAGGTAGAAGTCTTCAACGGAGCACTTACCTAGCACGGCTTAGTCAGTGACAACAACAACGTCATCACCAGCAGCTGTGCCGAACATTGCAGTCAGAGGAGGCTAACAGCCACTAGGCAGTAGACGCTAACAGAAGTGAAATTTTGAGGGAGCATTACAGCGAGGGAGAATAGTATCAGCAGTAACAGCGCAAAGAAGAGCAACGCCAACAGGAGCAGCGCCGCGGGAGCATAAGTGGTGGGCGCTACGCCTTCGCCGCTGATCAGCAGCAGCGCCGTTAACACGGCTACTCTTTTGCATTGTTTTAGTTCTTTGCTTATGTTCAAATTGCCTATAGCCTCTCTTAAATTAGCCTTTAGAGTTCGTTTGATTTTTTTTTTGTTTTTTTGTCATTTACTTCAGCCACATTCCTTACTTTTAGATTCCGTTTATTTAGTAACTTTTACATATTTACATACCTAATTTTTCTAATTGTTGCTTAGCTTAGACATATCCCGGGTATTTGTTTTGTGGGGCAATTCTCGTGATTTATAGATTAATTTGAATTCCGTACACAGTTTATTTTTCTGCCACTATTGGCCATACAAAATCCGTTTTTTCTATTTTTGTTCACTCAGCCGATTTTCACTTAATTCAATTTTTGAATTGCTACAATTTGGGCTGACATGGGTATATATGCATGTATATTAGTGCATATACATTTGTATTTACATATGTATACATGAATATGTAGCCATGTGCACATGCCCACGTATATAGCCATATATTTACTTTCGCGTTGTTATATTTTGGTTTAAAAAGAATAACACACATTAATTTCACTACCGTTCCGTTTTTTTATGAATCCCGATTATTTGATATTATGATGCATTATTTATATTTTGGTAGGAGCTAGTTAGTATTAGGATATATCCCTAGATTTTCTTAAACAAATAGAGAAGGAATTAATAAACTGGTTCATTGTGAAGTAAAGATCAGAAAAGAGGGAAATATATATATAACAGAGGTAAATATGGAGCGCTAAGCTCAAATTTTTGGTGTGGGTGTTGCTCTTGTGCAACAGAGGGGAAGTGGGAGTGTGCCGACGGAACGACAACTGACCTAGAAATGACGGACAGCTAGATTGACGGACAGCTAGATAGACGGACTAATGTCAGGCTTAGGGGGCGTTGTAAGTTAAGTGAGGAGTCACGACAACGCCTAAGGCTTCGCGTGGTGTTCACGTTGAAGAAGGGTGGGATGACTACACCTGACAGGACGGGACTGGACCATTCCTCTATAGTGCTTTTTCTTTCACATCTTCCTTTTTCTTTGTTATGTGTAGTGACTTTCTCTAATACTCCACCATATCCGAAGGAACGATTAACTTTTTGTTTATGTAACGATTACCTTGACAGGCGGAAATGACACCCCCCAACCGACGAGCTAGCTTAGGCAAGCGTACCTGCACGCCGCCTCGCAGGGTATAAATAAGCAGCTACATTACGTATAGCCCACTAACGTTTCTTTTTTTACCCTCACTTTGACTTTTATATTTTTTCTTTCAGTCTAAATCACTATATTCTTGTTTTTAATTTATCTTCTATGACTCTTTATTTTCTCTTCTCGGACGTGTTAGGGTTAGGAAGGCAGCATTAGTCTAGGGCAACCAGGATTTATTTGTGACAGACTGACAAAGTGGGCGGGGTGACCAGTGCAACTCCAGAGTGCCTTTCGGTAGTTTCTGCACGGCCGAAAGCGACTTCTGAAGTTTGTACTGGCACAACATGAGTTTTGTTTTTGTTCGCGTTTTGGGTAGGCAGGCTATTTAAGCTACCGGTCTTGCACTATGGAAACGTGAGGTTTATGGCGCAGTCTACAGGGGGTAAATTTTTTTGGTGTATAAGGGGGTAGGGTGGCAACCGCGTTTGGAGGCAGTACTCTGACCGTAGCTGTGCCACACCTAGTTGCAACAATGGGGGTTTAGTTGACTTTGACCGTGGACTGTGAACTTACGGACAAATACCACACTATGACCCCGCCAAGACAACACCACACACACACCAAAGCAAATATATGTAAATACACATACCTTCATAAATAAATAGTGAAAAGCAAAACAGAGCAAACAATAAATTATATTTTTTAACACAAAAGTGAAATAAAAGAAGAGAATAAAAATACAGTATTGAACTTTCATTTAATCCTTGTATCAAAACTTTTATAACCTTTCCATCACCTTTTTATTCAATTTATATACTTACGTTATATTTTATCTTTTACGTCATTTATTATACAAACACATACGTTTATTTAACTTATTTGGCTATTGAATTTTTATATATGAACTTAACCTTTTTTTTGTGAAGTGAATTGCGCGAGAAAATTTTTTTGGGAAGCAAAATTTCGAATTGAATTTCAGTAGAATTAAGAGTTTGAATTCTGAATTGATATATTTTTATATATTTTTTTTTTGTACGGCCACGGGGCATTAACGCTGTTTGAATTCTTGTTTGGGTCATTTTTATACTTGAATTCGTGCTAAAGATTTTTTTTGTGTTGTAAGGATCGTGCGAATGGAGGAAAGAGACACCGAAGAGAGAGTGGTAGGTGGATTAGGCCTGTTGAATACCAATCGAAGGATCACTCGGAGCACTGCGAGGGCTTTAGAAAACCAAATTGTTGGCTCTATATTTACCCAAATAGATACGGGAATACCACGCCCGGTAGATTTCGTGCCCACAGATTTTTTAAACAGGTGTACCGCACGGGTATTCGGAACCCACGGACAGAACCTCCCAAAGATACGGGTCACGAACGAGGTTTCAGTAAATACTACGGACAATAGCCTTAGTTTTNATTTTTCGCGGAAGGTCGAAGAAGTGTTAGCAATGTCTGAGTGGGAAGGAAGAACAGGGGAAGATGTGTCACTTAACAACACGGTGGCTGG
>NW_016171430.1:0-14457 GCF_001687245.7 Rhagoletis zephyria
CCAAAAATCAATAGTACACATTACTAGCAGCATAATAAGCCAAAATTAAGAAAAAAAAAATAAATAAATAAATTCATGAAACACAATATTCGCAAACGAAATTTTAATAAAACTTATCTGAATCCAGCTGAAAATGAAATCGTAAAAAATTGTAAACAAATTTGAAAATTTCGTAAGCACTCACGAAAAATCGATTGCATTTAAATAAGAATTAATAGCAATAACATTAGCAAAAAAAATGTAAAATTCAGCAAAATAAAAATTTGAAAAAAAAAAACAAAAAAATTAATTGAAGAAAAAATCTGCCAACGAATTAATAATAAGCGATATTCGATTTGGCTACATATTTAAATACCAAATGCGCATTGAACTTAGCTAAACAACAATAAAAATTTTATGAAATAAAATTTGAAAAAAAATAAGGAATAATAAGGAGGCTTAATACATTGCGCCAATCATGGCTTATAAACATACTAAACGAAAGCCGTTAGCGCTGTTGGAACATCAACAACAGCGACTAAAGCAACAATGCCAGCAACAAAATTTGCAACAAAGCTGAATTTCAAAATTATTTTGAAAAATTAGAAATTTCGAATACAAACACAAACAATCGAAGTGTGTGAAGTCCCAAAAAAAAAGACAATTAAAAACCAAAAAATCATTTAAAGGTAAAAAAATCACTAAGCCGTTTGAAAAAAGTAGCTAGCAAATGAATGATAGACCAAGTGTTCGAAAAAATATTAAAAAATCTTAATAAATCGCCAGAAAAACAATATCTAATAAAAACGTTACATAAATCCATAAAACGCATGTGTGCGCGTGTGTTTAGCAATTTTTCATAACAAACGAAAATTGGTTCGAAACACGTAATTTGCCATCACTTGAAGTGAAATACATACATACACACATACTCGTACATGCTCTCAAGTGCTTACAGCATTCCGTAATCGTAAGCGTCGCTAAACATTGATCAAAGCAAGTGGCGGCAACGCAATCAAAAATTTTTGATATTAGTTCAACAACAACAAAAAGAAATACCAAAACAAACAGCAGCATTATTTCAGTGCAATCAAAAGTGCACTACAATTAAATATTTCCGTGTGTATCCATGTGTGCGCATTAACGCTTCGCAACATATCCATTTTGCATGACGTGAATTCTGCCATCTAGCTTTCCACGATATACTCTACATCAACAATCAGCGAGCGTTTTTAATTTTTGGCTTTAAAAGGTAAGTACTAAATAATGCATTTCTAAGATTTTCAAGTTCAAAAAATGCCAAAATGCATATAAATTAGGGCGGGTCAATTTGTACGGGAGATTTTTTCGACTATGCGTGTATAGCAGATAAGGATTCGCTGTGTAATTATAAAATTAATTTGGAATTGGCCAAATTGCGAAAATCGGTTTCTTAGCATTTTACTGCAGCATTGTCAAGTAGTGCTTTAATTTTGTATCAAAATATGCTGTAAGAGTTCTTTTGGTACGAGAAGTCCATTTCTGCACTTACATTTTTATAAAATTTAAACCAGAGGGCGCAAAAGTGAAAATTTTTATATTTTTTTTTAAACCTATTTTCGCAAATTGGCGAACCCCAAATTGATTTTAGACACATGGTTTGTTCGGCAAATTTGCTTTGCATTAAACGTAGAATCTTCCTATGCTATACGTGCATAGTCAAAAAAATAAAAGACCCGCCCTAATATATGAAGGTGCATAAATATATAAAGGTCGAATCGACGAATGGTTGGAATCGACCATTTTTGATTTAGGTGAGTTTTGGTTAGAAATTTTCTAATATAAATAATAACAAAGTTCTGTTAAAGGAAAAATTTTGTATTTTCGAAAATGCAAAGCTTCACAATGCCCCAGATTTTGCAAGTTAATTTTTTATCTCAAAAACTATTATAGTTATAAAAATAGTTCCAGTCTCGGCTTAAAGGTGATATTTGCGTCCATATTTAAAAAGAAAAATTAAAAAAGGAAATGTTTTACATAGATCCATTTAAAGTTTGCAAAAAAAGATAAAAGTTCAAAAATGCTTATCTTCAAAAAACACCTTAAAGTTTCAGGAATTTTGAAGATCGGTTGTGAGTATTGAATACAAAAAAAAATCAGCCAAACAATTTTATATATTATTTAGGATGTTTTTTATTTAAAATTTCTAAATATTTTTTGAATTTTATTTTTATAAATTTTTGCTTTATAGCACTACATATTACCTTTGAAAGGAGGCCAGAACCATTTCTATAACTATAATAGTTTTTGGTATATTCAAAACATATACTTGCGAAATCTTACTAAAAAAAAAATAGTAACTCTTTTCCTTTGGCGAAATTTCGTTATATGATATGGTAAAAGTCCTAAGCAAAATCGATTAAAATCAAAAATGGTCGACTTTGCCAACTTTTGGCAAAAAACTTTGACCTTTTATTTTAGCTGATGTGTGATATATCCTATATATCAGAAATCTAAAAAGCACTACATTAATTTTTTTTTTCAAAATTCTTTTGACATTTTGAAACTAATTCGGTTAGTGCTGAGCTTGAATCAAATTTTGTAATGCTACTTTCATGGTTATCTGAATAATTCAACCATTACTTACTTAACATTGTACATATCTATGTCTTTAAGAAAACCAATAAATTTCTCACAGTTCCAATAAAATTTTGTTTCGTTGTTGTGTTGTGGTTACACCTTTCAGGAACCCTACCATATATGACTTTTGTAATAGAAGTCTGGGAAAACAACTAAAAAATATTTTGTTATTCAATTGCAGTAAAAAGTAAACTTTGATTATTTCGGTCAGGTCAGATAACAGTAAAACCAAGCCAAATATAAATATATATTTTTTTCAAAAATAGGTCAAATAAAGAACAAATCCTTAGTCTCATTTATGTATGTGAATTTGATATCAATCGATTGTTCTTGACTAACTTCAGGAATTCAAAAGTATAAGTCCGTTTGCCATTGGATTTTCTGAGGTAAATAGTTACTATCTATCACATGTAGCGCACACAACAAATTGAACGAAATGCACAGCACCGTCAGCAAAAAAAAATGGTTAAAAAGCAATGTGAATGTTTATTGGTGTTTGGAAAAATCTTGCATTTTGCAAAAAAAACCACTTGGCTTGGTTTAACTGTTATCATCTGACTGAAACAAAAAATTAAGTGTTTAACAGCTTAGATTGTACTCTTTTTAAAAATGTTAGAAAAAACGAAAAGGGAAGAACGGCGAGAATTGTCTTCTATGCAAATTGAAAGCCTTGATATTTCAGGTTTTGATATATATCGTAGCCGTTATTTCCGGTCCATGGAAAAATTCTTTCTGTTTAACGATTAACGTATTTTACTTTCATATACGTACATATGATTTACATATAAGCAACATGGTTTTGAAGATATTTTCTACGTAATCCAGCTCACTAAATTGAGGCATAAATATATAGTAGTGGGCGTAGTTGAATTCACAAGACTGTACGATGCACACAGGTAAGCAGCGATTTTTTCGAGGCATCCTAATGTATCTACCAAGCACTCATTGTACTTTTTTTTGTGTGCAATTCAAATATTTATGTACATTTGTTTAACTGTATACAGATATTTAGATTACAGTTCGCAATTTGCTAAACAGATAGTAAATTGCATTTTACAATTAGCTAATAGAGAGCTCTGTGTACACTTGCAGAATAAAAGCATTTGAAGTGCATTTACTTTTATATAAAGCAAATAGAAGAAATTAAAAACAAATGAGTACAACTCGTGTGATTATCGCATGATTTTGTATAGTTTTCGTGTTACATTACTTAATTTGGGAAATGGACGTGCTGCTTCAGTATAAAATACAAAAAAAAAAATATTCGACATGCAGTTTGCTACCTACGACGCTTTAAAATACACGCGACCAGAAATGAAATTTGAGCATATCAGTCGGTAAATTTCACACTCCACAGTCGCTTTTCATCAATTCTGATCAGCTTTTTTGTGTACATATTTTCTGAGCTTTTGACTTTAATTAGCTTCAACGAAATTCTCCGTGCAGCTGTATTTTGTGCATTAAAATTGCTAAACTAATGCCTGGGAATGAATAGTAATCAAATGAAAGATTGAGTTAGGACATTTTTGTTGTGTACCAGTTTCTATTAATTTCATAGTCATGAGGTATAAATCATCAACCAAATTGTATTTTTTCATTGACACTCGCAAAGGTACGCCCAAGTTATTATAATTTTTATTTTTTTCATTTTTCCACACTTCAACAGTTTTTTTCTTAAAAACTAGACGTGCTAGAAAAGTTGTGTAAATCAGTTTTGAAGTAGGCAAAAAATATGTTTTTTAGATCACACTCGTCAAAATTTTGTTGGACCGTGTTATCAACTTATTGCATAAAGTGCCAAAGGTACGTCAAAGTTTGTACAACCATCCCCCATCCAAATTAACTAGATTTTGAGACTCTTCTCTATTCTGTAAAACAGATGAAAAATACATAATTTTTACTTTTCACGCATTATTTAAAATCACTCCATTTACAAACCCGATATATGTTTAGATCGGTCTGACGCTTTTGGAATCGAATTATTTAAATTAGAAACACACTGACATTCAGAATTGCAATTCGTTAAATATTTAATAAATCCAGTTAAGCAAATGAAATGGTAAATTATCAGTTTACACACCTTTCAAAATTATAACAACATATTTCCATTTAAAAAGTAAACAAACGAAATTTTATTGCATTATTTTATTCGCTACCTTGGTAAATAAGACAACATTTTTAACAACTAGCTTATAAACAAATTTAAATTAAACAAATGTGATTATTGCAAAATGCATTGAATAATTTATTCATTTGAAAACTAAGTCCCACGGATTTATTATTTGTATAAAAATAGTTTAAATGCACATTTTTACCATGGCCAGCATACATACATTTATAAAATGTGTATTATACATTTACATGTGTATAAATTAAATAAATTGAAAAGGAAATGAAATAAAACGCGTGCAGTGCAGTCCATGTTTATGAAGCGTATGAAACTATCAGATTTAAAAGCGTACAAGCACATACACCAAAAAGGTATAGCAAAAAAGCCCAGTGGGAAATAAATGACTTACATACATACATACATACATTGCAATACGTCGTGCATACATGTGCGTATAATCGCCATTGTGAGTATGTACGTAGACAAATTTGTTTTTCTATAATTATTTTTTTTAAGTCGTTCCGTTTTTCCTGCAGGCGTTTTATACACTCGCTGTGAACAACTTTAATGGGTATTTCGATAAGCCAAATAAAGCCCATCTACAGAAGACTGCTTATGAAAAGAGAGCTGCAGGAAATGAAGCATAACATGTTGTAATTAATTTTGATGTTGCTGATGGAAATGAAAATTTATATCGATTTTAAATTGCTGTCGTTAGGTAAAAAAAAAAAAAATATTTGCATTTTATTTATACTTTTGCATGGATGTGTGAATGATTGGGTTGTGTGTATATTATTGAAAATATGAATACTGATCTGCATGGATAAACACAACTAAAAAAACAAAAAAAAAAAAATGTGTCGCTTGTGTGTGAAATTCTGCCATTTAGACTTTTTAAAATATAAAAATTTAAGATACTAATAGGGACAGCAAATTTTCGACACTAAAGTTTCCATTTAACAAGCTTAAAACAGTTATGTGACTTGGCGCTAGTTTGGTAGTATTGATTTTGGTGATCTACTTAGCGACTTGTTCGAATGATCGACATTTTGGCTAAACTTTAAGCATTTATGAGTATTTACATCCCTTAAACTAAGGCATGCATCCAAAATAAAGCTGAGAAGCTGTCTGAACTTGACTTAGCGTACTACACCGTGCGACAGTAAATTTTACACACAAAAAAAAAATTAATATACTCTCCAAACTAATTTCAAGCTTTGTGGTAATACAGTCAAAATGGAATTTTACAAAAATCATACTTCAAATTCATAAACAAGTTCTTAACATTAATTCGATATATCTAATTTTTCGGGATCCCGCGATTAATACAAGCAAATTCCGGGATTTCCGAAACCTAAAAAACACCGGCATCCCGGGTTTGGCATCCCTAATACCTGTGTAGTATTTGTGTATGTATATATGTACATGATTAATCCTCCATGCCAGGTGTTTCAGCTTTGTATTAAGACGAATGCTCTTAATGAAAAATAATGGAAAACTATTAAGAAGTACTCAAACTAAAAAAAAAATACAAACATAAAAACAATGTAGGTAGCTGGAAATAATTGTGGTTTTATGGTTAACACCTGTGTTTATTTTTGTACGTTCAACTACATACTATTTACTTACACACGTATGTATGTGTGTGCGATTGTATGTTATGTGTAAATAGTATGAAAAATACTCATATGCAAACAAAATTACATTTATGCTCTTTATATTTGTTTGTTTAATAAGCAATCTGCCGTGCTTTTGTGTTCTATAGTGAAAATTCTCATATATGTATGTAATTAATGCGAATATGCAAATAGTTTAAAATATTTTTTTCTATCAAAACTTCGACTTATAATATTCATTTATTCCCGCTGACTAATCCATTGATTTGACCGAAAAATTATTTGTTAAAGCGAAAAAAATTATCTTGTCAATCGACTATGACATTTTATGACAAAATATAAAATAAATAAATAATAAATATGAGATTTTTAAAAACAAACGGATGATGCTGCAAAAATAAATATAACGAAATTACTTTTTAGTAAACAAAAATTTCGCTATTTTTGATAGCTCAATTTAAACAAATTCAAAAGCGTATGGCAAACTAGCGCCACTAGTGCTACTGCAGTGGCAGCAACCATGCCAACAATATTGTGTGTATGTAACATTGAAAATTCGAATGCAAACAAAAATAACTTACAAGAAAATGCCCCAAAAAGTTTAGTCTAAACAAGCTTGCGTACATATATGTAGTCATATGCGCGCTGGAATATGATAAGTGTGGAAATTCATGCGTTTTTCGACCTAGGAATCGGAAACTTGCCTGTTGTAAAATTGCAAAAATTGTTTACAAGCACACAAGGACAGAAATACTGGTTTATATTCACACATACTATAAACATACATGCACGAGTATGTATGGACTAGTACCCTGCAGGGAATCCGCGAACTAGTGAATCAAATTGCTAGTTCTTTACTGTATCTTTATCGCCAAAAACTAGATCCCTACCAGTTCAAAATCAGCGTAAAATGTGGTAATAAAAAAAATTTTAAAATTTTATTTCATTTTTTAAAACTACATAACACTGGCTTAGTGTGCAAACTTGCTTCTAGGTCCACTTTTTCAATGAAATTATATTTTGATGCAAGAAAAATTTAAAAGGTCTCGTTTTTCAAAAGATTTTGTTTATTTTTTTTTTGTTTCTAACCGTTTCTGTTCAGTGATACGCAATTTGCCAAGTCCAAAATAATCACAATAGTCATAGGTCCAACAGATTTGAACATTTTCATTGGAAATCTATATCTAATAATAATAACAGATTGGCGCTTACACATAGATATGTTAGTGTTTGGCCGAGCTTCTCCTCTAAGTCAAGCAAAAGAGAACTAACCCGCACTAGTCATGGTTCTTAATTCTCTAGTACAGAACAAGTTCGGCACTAGTACGTTCGCCGACACGGCACGTATTCAATATGGATTTGCAGCTGCTCATTCGGACTAGGTTGCTTCCAAAATATGTATTCTTATTCCACTCAGAAGTAGTTACAAAAATGTGAAGTCTTTAATTCGCTTTTATACAGTCAGGAAACACAGCAAGAACGGTTCTTTAAGAACGCACTTTCGCATGAGGTTGTTGTTGTCGGTTTGGAGTTTTGTAGAGTAATTTTTTTTATCCTCGTTCGCACTTATTTGCCGAAGTCCAAGCATTACAATATGCTCATTTTAGCAGTGAAGTTTTCCCCTTTTTTCAATTTTTTATTGTTAACATTAAATGTGTTTGAGCAAAGTGCAGGGAAAGGAGCAATTTTGAAGAAAATCAGCTCTCCTATTCCAGTTGATATGTATATATGTATATATCACTATGCGACAAAAACGAAAAAAAAAATATACTCGCGAGACTATGGGCCAAATATAGCAAAATTGCATTTTTAGTTTTTCTCTATGACGTCAGAATTTTTTTTAAATGACTGTAGTTTTACAAAAATGATTGATTCCAAAAATTATTTTAAAAATTCATTCCAATGCAGAATAACAATATGGGCACCAAACAAAAGAAAAAATTCTGTAAAATTCAAAAAAAAAAAAAAAAAATTTTTTTGCTTCACAAGGACAAATAGGTATTGAAAATGTTCTTTTATTTAGTTTTATGTCTTCGAGCGAATAAATTAAGAAGGACGAAATTCGAGTATGTAATCGAGTACATATTAGTCCTTAACATATCATTTTTTCGAAAATAATTATTGTAAAAAGAAAGGCAAGGAAGGAAAAGGTCCTAGTTCTATTGGTTTTATGCCGATCATAATCAGACAGTTTTAGTACTAGGCTCTCGAGATAACCAAATTAATGATGGCGATAGTCATAAGTATTTCCGTCATGCCATCAGTCGTATTAAAAATATAAAATAATCCGCGCGAAGATCTTTCAAAAACTCTACAAAAGTGTTTGTACGCCGACATAGCTAAGTTCCAAAGACCAAGTTTTTAAAAGATATGGAAAACAAGGATATGCTTGATGAGGAAAAGGATTGAATGGGTTTACATCAAACGCACCATCTTTCACAAGCAGCATAAGAGCATACATATACATACATATATGTACATATTGCGTAAGTAAGTACGAGGAAACGCGACCACATAAAACACGGAATTGAAGAACCATTTCAACAACAAACAATAAAAACCTCAAACTACAAACAAGTCTCGCATTATTGATGCGGCAACGCCGAAGGCCAATCCATTGATAGATGCGCATTTCTTGTGAAATACCCTTATAAACATACCCTTATATACATATGTGTATGTTTGAGTTAAAAAAATATATAAAAAGTAATGAAAGGTGACAAAGTGATAGGATTATGGCTGGTTTATTTTCAAAGACGAATTCATGTTGAGCTGTCAGATTTAACACTTTGTCTCTTCCAAAATGATTTTTTTGTTGTTTTGTTGTTTTTTATTGCTGCAGCTAATTTCCAAACTCAGTGTGATACTAGAATGTACATTAGGGTGATCTAAAAATGCATGTGAAAAATTAAAGTCACCGAAAAAATTGATACCCTTATTTTTTATTTTGAAATAAAAAAATATTTTGAGATCGCTCAATGCGCTCAAAGTTTTCCTTGTATTTACATACTATATGAGAAAAAACAACTTTTTGTAGAAATGGTGTAGAATTTTTGAAAGTCAATGTTTTTAGATTTCTCCTTAGGAGATTTTCAACAATAATAGCCAATTATTTATTTAACCAATTTTTGATAGTAACTATATTTTTTAGGTCCACCAAAACCCACATAAAATAGTTAGATAAACAATTGGGTATTGTTACTGGAAGTCTCCTGAAGAGTTTTCCGATCGAAAAATTTGATTTTCAGGAATTCTGTACCATTTCTATGAAAAGTTCTTTTTCGAAACATAAAATACATGGAAAACTTAGAGCGCTTTGAACGACATTTAAATATTTTTCGATTTCAAAGTACATATATTTTTTCGATATAGAACAATCCTAGCGGGTGAGAGCAATAAAATTCCAACTTTACTTATTTTGGCCAACCCTAATGTGCATGCAATACATTGTGAGCAAGCGGTGAGGTAAATTTGTATAAGCGCTTGTATATTTTTAGTAGCCTAAAGTTATGGCGGTGTAAACAATCGAATTGTTTCCGCCACATTACAGCTGTAGCTATTTTTATACGCACACACCGCGCGGCATCGCGGCACGTGAAGCTGCGCGTGGTTGCTTGTTATTCTAAAACATAAACAAAAAGAAGGACAGAGACAAAAATAAACAATAAAAAAATTAAAAAATACATAAAAATGTTTGATACAGCAAAATTTATTTATTTTTTTGAATAAAGTCTTATAAAATTGTGTAAGAAGAATCAGTTGGAGTAGAAGAAAATTTGTCCCGGAATTTTATGTTCGCTGTAGTGACAAGTGGTACCTTACATACAAATTTATCTAAAGAAAATTAGCACAATTTTGTGGCTGATATGACAAAAATACTTACATACATACATATTTACTTTCGTATGTACACAAACTACAGAAAATAAAATTCTTTTGCTTTCAAAAATTTTTTTTTGTAGTACCAAAAATGAGTGAGAAAAATATGACTTTAAAATTTGATAGAAGCTAAAAAGATTTACTTTGTCCTATATTTCGTAAATATTTTCTAAATATTCAGTGCACGAAAAAAAAACATTGCGTTTAAATCATATCTGCTATTTAGCAATCAAGTAATAGCTACATAGCTGCGGGTGCAGTGATTTGGTACACCTGCTCCTGAAGCGCCCCCATATCGCACACGCTCGCTCGCATACATTCAAAGGAATTTTCGTTTTCAATTGCTGAATTTTTGTTTTGGCTTTGGTTTACTTCCACATATTTTTATTTTTTATTTTTTTCCCCTTGCTGTTGACCCCTAAGCTGCTTATGGCATTAAATGTTTCAGTTCGAGCGATAAAAGTTTTCACCTAAAGAATCTGCAGAGCAGAAACTGCTGTCGTCGTGTGCTGCTATTAGTGGTGCGACCAGCTGCATTTGATTGGCGTTTGCGGGCTCAACACACAACCGGCTCAACTTGCGTTTATGCCGTGCAGTTGTATTTTATTTTTGGTTTTATTAAATTTAAAAATATCTCCAGCAAAACATGGAATATAATTTTGTGGTGTTCTTCCATTTATATGTATATACATAGAAAACACAGATTTATGAGATTAATTGCTAACACGAAAATATGTATTTTTTAATGTTTTTCATATTTTCACGTAAAGAATTTGAAACGCAAAACATATTCCAAAACTAAAAAATAAAAACATGGAAAAACGAAAAAAATCAAGTTATGCAATACACATATGTATGTATTCAGTGGACAAAGTTGTTTGGCTTTGGCAAAGGAAAGCTTTTGTCATCCAGCAAACAGGGACAGCTCGCTCTAGTTCTGTTCGCTAGGAAATACACAGCAAGGAGTACCTCCATAATGGAGAGACACGTCCAGGCGGGCACATTAAAGCAATATACATACATACGACTGTAAAACTCCTGAGGAATAGGGGCAGGTGTTTATTGGCCTAGGCTGAAGCTTTCGGTGTGACTGGGAACCTTCCACAGCTCTATTAAGCGCAATTCTATGCCACCAGTCTGTATGCTGATATCAACCTTCGAAGGAAGTTGGTGGTCCTGGAGTGTTTAGAGAGCTTAATGTTCTGGCTGTGAGCAATACTCTACAATTGCTGTGGGTACCAGTGCACATGAGAGTCGAAGGTAATGTGGAAGCGGCCCATATGGCCAGACTGGCTGTTGCCTCGACCTCGATATGACAATCTAAAAAGATACAGGATACTCATAGGCCTCCCTAAGGAGAAACTAAGGAGTAGTACAGATATTTTTGGGTTCCACTGCAGGTTAGTAGGTTACTTTTATAATTTAGAAATCTGTTATAGTGACATCTGGCACTTATGTGACGTTGCCAAGGAGACATCATTATGCCTCCTTCTAGAGTGTGAGGCCATCGCACGTAGAAGGGAGAGAAGCATAGGATCTTTATTGCCAAGAGAGACGCACATAAACCCTCTACCCCCGGGTTCTTTTATGAAATTTCTAGAGTTTCTAGGGCTAGTTAGGTACTGTGATGAGCTGAGTGCCGCAGTGCCTTATTCAACTATCAGTCTATCTGCATATACATATCTACATACATGAGATATCCAGCCACTAAGAGGTTTTCAGGCTTTCACCACTATATTCACCTATAAGTTTAATATTACTGCTTGAACACTAAAAAGCCACAACGTCTGTGTACTTTGGGATCAGTAGGCAATTGAAAAGCAAAGCTATCGGCTATCTTAACGAACAAAAGTTAGGCTCTAAATGCCTCTTATCGTTCCTGTCCTTTGTTTTTTGGGAACTTTCGATAGAAAAATTCTACATAAAAAAGGAATAGCGAGCTTTACAAGCTTTACAACGACAGGCAGGTACATGTGCGCCTTGATGTTGCCACACAAAGGGGGGGGGGAACCTACAGTTTTACGTCGCCTTCGAACGCCGGTTGAAGCTGTTTTCCATGGCATAAATACACTCGAAAGTTTACCATTTTATTTTCTAATATTGCTCGGAAACTGGGCTCCAATCCAGACTCTGAGGAATGGTTTCGACTCAAACCGACATATCACTGTATCGCCAAAGAGAAAGAAGGTGAAGACGAATATTCAAATGCCTAAAGGTTTGAAAATGTTTACTCGTATTCAAATTATGGGAGAGCAAAGAAATATTTTTATTCAACANGGGGGGGGGGGAACCTACAGTTTTACGTCGCCTTCGAACGCCGGTTGAAGCTGTTTTCCATGGCATAAATACACTCGAAAGTTTACCATTTTATTTTCTAATATTGCTCGGAAACTGGGCTCCAATCCAGACTCTGAGGAATGGTTTCGACTCAAACCGACATATCACTGTATCGCCAAAGAGAAAGAAGGTGAAGACGAATATTCAAATGCCTAAAGGTTTGAAAATGTTTACTCGTATTCAAATTATGGGAGAGCAAAGAAATATTTTTATTCAACAACATATTTTATTCTTTCGGGAATGTAGAGTCGAGACATTGCCACACTGCATAAGATATCAACCTCATTTATTATGTTTATAATTTTCACTTAATTGGTCCCAGTTTTCTACTTGGAAAGAGACTTTTACTCAAACGCATGCATACATGAACATACCCAGTAAGAAATAGAAGCACGCAATAATGCCTTGCCAGCAACTTAGGCTTCACCCGGCAGACCCTACCTGGCGAATTTCCCGTACTTTAAAAAATACATATCAGATATAGTCCCCGCAAGATTATTTTTTTCAACTTACTCAGTAATGCGTACCTGAAGTGTTCATTTTGTGCTTTAGTAATAACAATTTTGGTACTAAAAGCTGAAAGAAAACATGGCTTACCTATTTTCCGACTGGGTATGTACACATAAGTGTCTACGTGTCTATCGTATAAATTTATCCGAAATGTTAAACAGATGCTTTTACACACACAGTTTAGCACACACGCAACCCATTGATTAATTATTTCAAATTATCAAATTGGGTGATTAATGTCAGAAAGTAATTAGTTCATGGCAAAGCAACTATATATACCAATGAGCAGTTTAAATTCTCTTAACTCTTAGCAAACGAAAATAGGAAATTTTGATTTGGTTGATGCTCAAAGCGTTTTGCTAAATACAAGTTTATTGTTAGCAGCCAAAGTGATTATACTTACGTACATATTAGCTAATTTACATATGCATACATATACTATATAGGCATATTATTAAGACAATCCAGTTAAAATTAGAGAACTTAAAAAATGAAAATTCGAAATTGCTGTTAATTACATAGACAATTAAAATCTTTTTCGAATAAGCCTAAATGAACTCATATTGCATTTATATAGGAATCAATGTTCTTATGTACATATGTATCTATATATATTTACCATTGTGAAGCTGTTTAAAGGATACATGTGCACATATGGGCAAATCCTAGCGTTTCGGACGTTTCTTTTAATTTTTTTCGTCGGCAAAAGAAGTTATAAGTTAAAAAATTTGTATGATATATCGCAAGATTTAAAGCAGTGCTTATGAAAGAAAAATATTTGTCATGTCAAATCGACCAATATTTGGAATCGACTATTTAAATTTGGATGAATTTTGGTGCAAAGATCTGCCAAAGGAAATGCAATATTTTTTTGCGAAACTTCAAAATTTCAAAATTTTCCGGATTTCGCAAGTCAATTTTTTGAATATATCTGTCCTCGTTTCAAACCTGACCTTTACACTTTTTAGGATTAAACAAAAAAAAAATAAAATAGAAAAAGCAAAAACTCATGAATTTTTGGCGAAATCTTGTTATAATACAATACCTCTCATTGATCTTAGAAGATCTTTTCAAGAGTTATGAATGAACAAACAATGCAAATTCTAAATTATAAACAAATTAAAATTAAATAAAAATTGTTTAACTTAAATTTATTTAGATTTGAAAAAAAAAACATTTGTCCGTAATTCAAAAATCAGTATCCCATAAAATTAGTTGCTGGCATTATACAAAAAAAAATTAACCAACATTGTTTTTAACGGGTTTGCTTTTTTTTTAATTTCGAAATTCTGTAATATTTTTATTTTTCGATTCTTTTGTACATACATACAGTATCGGTCATATCTATAGCACGCCACTTCAAAGTGATACTGTGTGCCACTTATATTTATTTATTAATTTTTAAGA
>NW_016171431.1:0-3862 GCF_001687245.7 Rhagoletis zephyria
AGAAAAAATAATGTTTCGCTTAAATTGCGTGAAACCGGCAGTAAGTGATGCAACTATCATAAAAATCGGATAAAACCTATTCGTTTATATCGTCCTCCTTATGCCAGAAGCATTAATGTGCAAATTTACCAATTTTGAGTTATTGGGTTGAATTGATTAACCTTTGGATGTTCTATGTTATACCAAAACCCAAAATGCCATACGTACACGTAAACCACAATATTTTACAATGCCAATTACATCAATATATGTAGAGTTAAGTCTCATAAAAAAAAAAACATTCAAACTAGATTTCCCAACATTTTAATTTCTACACGCTCATGTTTCCGTCATAAGGGGACGATATGTATGTATGTGTGTATAAAAAGAAAAGGTTTTGTTATTGAGATCAAATTCATTTATAATATTTATCAAAACTTTGCTTTGTTAATTAGAAAAATTAATATATATATATACCACACTAAGTTTGAATGATGCTAATAGTTATTATAATAGCATGACATTACTGAGAATGATTATTATGTAATAATAAATTCTGTCGTTGAGATCAAATTCAAATATCATCACACTTATGTACATATTCCTCAAAACTTTGCATTTTTAGGCAAAGTTGTGTATTATAAAACTTGTAAATGCTTTATAGTGGATTTTCATTTTGAACCGAACCGAACCATTTTTTAGAGTGGTTTTCGGTTCGGTTTTGTCATTTCAAAATAAAAACGGTTCGGTTTGTGGTTCGGTTCGAAGCCCGAAAAAGGCGCCGGTTCGGTTCAAAAACCGGTTCGGGTCAAAACCGGTTTGCAGCCCTGCCCCAAAATGCAGTTTTTTCACTTTTCTTATTATCACTTTTACGGCACCCGTNTAAAACTTGTAAATGCTTTATAGTGGATTTTCATTTTGAACCGAACCGAACCATTTTTTAGAGTGGTTTTCGGTTCGGTTTTGTCATTTCAAAATAAAAACGGTTCGGTTTGTGGTTCGGTTCGAAGCCCGAAAAAGGCGCCGGTTCGGTTCAAAAACCGGTTCGGGTCAAAACCGGTTTGCAGCCCTGCCCCAAAATGCAGTTTTTTCACTTTTCTTATTATCACTTTTACGGCACCCGTAATACAAACACAAAAATTATAAATAGTTAATTAATAAGACCTATTCTTTTGAACACATTTCAAGAGTGGTTGTATATTTTTTGTTAACGTTGAGCTTAATTTGCTATATTCAAAGATGGCTTGAAAATATGGTGAATCGTGAAGAAAACACGTTTTCTCACTGCAAATTCACAACTGTCAACTTATTGTTCTTCGCCATATTCTTTGTTTACCTATTGCCACATATGTCATTCTGCGGGAATGCGCAATCTTGTATTCTATCTTTCTTGAAAGCGTANCCGTAATACAAACACAAAAATTATAAATAGTTAATTAATAAGACCTATTCTTTTGAACACATTTCAAGAGTGGTTGTATATTTTTTGTTAACGTTGAGCTTAATTTGCTATATTCAAAGATGGCTTGAAAATATGGTGAATCGTGAAGAAAACACGTTTTCTCACTGCAAATTCACAACTGTCAACTTATTGTTCTTCGCCATATTCTTTGTTTACCCATTTCCACAAATGTCATTCTGCGGGAATGCGCAATCTTGTATTCTATCTTTCTTGAAAGCGCTGTATCCTCCTCTGACATAGGCCACGAAGTAACACTGTGATACCATATGAAGTACAAATCCCTTTCGATGTCGTGAGCTTTACCGATGGTCTCATTTCCACCTGTGAGATTTCTGCCAAGCATGCGTAAGCCAACAAAAGTGAACTCAATTGAAGCAATTCATATACCTACGGTGATATTTCCTTGTAAATTCGCCACTTTTACAATTCGTGTTAATATTTATGAACTGGTTTCTAGATATANGTATCCTCCTCTGACATAGGCCACGAAGTAACACTGTGATACCATATGAAGTACAAATCCCTTTCGATGTCGTGAGCTTTACCGATGGTCTCATTTCCACCTGTGAGATTTCTGCCAAGCATGCGTAAGCCAACAAAATTGAACTCAATTGAAGCAATTCATATACCTACGGTGATATTTCCTTGTTAATTCGGCACTTTTACAATTCGTGTTAATATTTATGAACTGGTTTCTAGATATATAGATAGATGCAAAATCGAATTTAGGATGCATGAGACAAAGGTGCGCTTACACAATTTTGTGGTATTTCTATGCATACTTAACCCCACCCTTCATTTAGCCACCTGAAACTAAATTCGTATACTTAACTTAAAGATACCCCGCAAAAAAAAATATCAATTTATAAAAAATAACCAACTTGTAGTTAGCTTTTTTGCGGGATATCATTTTGAAGTTACGTCTGACGGAGTTCGAATATGGGACCACCTTAATAAATAAATAAATGAATAAATAAAAAAGTAAAAAATAAATACAAAATATTTTGTTTTTCCTATTGACATTTTATGTCCCAAAGTAGTTGGTTAAAAGTTAGTTACATCAAATGCAGAGGTAACAACCCTTGACTACCGCCCTTGACCATTTCGCGGCCATCGCTATACAAATATTGTCTCTATATATATATAGTCTATAAAAATATAGTCTTTCCTCAAAGGAAATCTACAAATAATAGTTGCCTAACTAACTAACTAATCCTTACTAATCAACTTAAAATCAACTTATAGTTGGCTACATTCCTCGCGGTAGGCCCAAAGCAGACGAAACACACGGGGTTTCTATACATTTCGGCTGCAGTGCCATACATTGGGTCCCTTTTCTGCAAAACCATTGCACATCATAACATGGATACGTTTTATGAATTTCACGCAGATTGTATAAAAATACGGATTTTCCAAATACCTCGACTCCAGCGCCACCCAGCGGGTGTATTTTTAGCCCACACTTAAAATTTGAACGAAATCGGTTAATAAATACAACTTTTATAAATAACTCTACTCCAGCGACACCTACCGAGTTTTATAGTAGCCGTATAGTAGTTTTAGTAGTTTGGTAGTATAGTATAAAGTAGTAGTATAGTGTAGTACTAATATGNAATACAACTTTTATAAATAACTCTACTCCAGCGACACCTACCGAGTTTTATAGTAGCCGTATAGTAGTTTTAGTAGTTTGGTAGTATAGTATATAGTAGTAGTATAGTANACAAATATTGTCTCTATATATATATAGTCTATAAAAATATAGTCTTTCCTCAAAGGAAATCTACAAATAATAGTTGCCTAACTAACTAACTAATCCTTACTAATCAACTTAAAATCAACTTATAGTTGGCTACATTCCTCGCGGTAGGCCCAAAGCAGACGAAACACACGGGGTTTCTATACATTTCGGCTGCAGTGCCATACATTGGGTCCCTTTTCTGCAAAACCATTGCACATCATAACATGGATACGTTTTATGAATTTCACGCAGATTGTATAAAAATACGGATTTTCCAAATACCTCGACTCCAGCGCCACCCAGCGGGTGTATTTTTAGCCCACACTTAAAATTTGAACGAAATCGGTTAATAAATACAACTTTTATAAATAACTCTACTCCAGCGACACCTACCGAGTTTTATAGTAGCCGTATAGTAGTTTTAGTAGTTTGGTAGTATAGTATAAAGTAGTAGTATAGTGTAGTACTAATATGTGGCAACCCTTCTACGTGTCGTTTCAAAACCATTTCAATTGATACCAGTATTATAACAACTAATTCATTTAACTTATTAAATAATTCTAAGAAAATTTTTAACAGGTGGCAACCCGTTAAAAAAAAATTAAACTTTATGGCACATCTACAGGCCAAGCCCTGTCATTTTACACCTCACTTTTGTAAATAGAACGAACTATAAGTAC
>NW_016171431.1:3873-14452 GCF_001687245.7 Rhagoletis zephyria
TACCTATGTAAATGCCACAATACACACATATTTTCAACTTCAAACTGCATTTACAGTGAAAGTATGAAAGTTATCCAAAAATAAAATGCATTGCATCTCCGATTTTACTAAGAAGCGAATTTTCATTCAAATCCATCCATCTAATATGCTAGACATTACTTTCGTAGTACATTGACTGTATTTAGATTTAGGTATACGACGCAATGTGGAGACTATAAGAGTCATACAGGAATTTGAGCATTACCAAACATTACCTTTTCTCACTGGGGTGCTCAGGTAAATATTGGTGGGGGTGTGAAAATAACTTTTGTCCATGGGTGGTCTTAAGGCTAACAAAATATTTTGGTATTATAAAGTTGCGTAAACTTAGACAAAGGCTAACTTAAGAGGAAATAATCAGCTTCTGTGACATAATCCCATAAATTGAAAAGATGCTTACTAAATATTTCACTGCTAACATATTGAAATTTAGGTCAAAGCCCGTAAACATTTTCTTTGCAAACGAAAAGTCTCATAAGTTTATAGCAGAAATTTTGATTTAAACAATAACATTTACATACAATTTGCGGTCGAATGGATTGTAAATTATTTCCTAAGTCAGCTACTGTGCAGAAGTAAATACGTATTATTAATCTTGACTTTGTCACACACAATGAACGT
Source organism: Rhagoletis zephyria (assembly GCF_001687245.7). NCBI lineage: Eukaryota > Metazoa > Arthropoda > Insecta > Diptera > Tephritidae > Rhagoletis > Rhagoletis zephyria. Next base: position 4,534 of record NW_016171431.1, read on the forward strand.
TTCCTTTAGTAACGCTTTTACACTAAAGGCTCTGTTATGCATACTTGGCATTGCTTGAGAGTTGTCACATAAGGAATCTGTTAAATGAGCTTCGCGTGTAAGCGGTTACCCAACGCACAGCATTACATACGTAAAAGTCTGTTGGTTTTTGATTTCTACGTAAAAATGGTATAGCAGTGCATGCAATGCCAAGTATGCATAACGGAGCCTTAAGCCATACATATGTATGTATATAAATATGTATCAATTTAAATTTTCTCTTTAAAGTCTCATTACTTTCTCTTTCCTTCTCTACTCTTAACGAGCAAACCATCAAGAAATTTCAAGTACTCACAGTCAACATTAGAAGTAAGCACTTACAGGAACTTGTGCAAACGTAATGGACAACCCAACCACTTACATACATAAATATGGATATGTCACACCAATAGTGTTAAAATGCGAATGCAACTGTGTGCTCTTGCTTACATGAGTAGGTTAATCACTCAGAATAAAACTTACACCTAGGCAGCAACAATTTACATACATACTTAAGTAAAAATGTACATTTGTTGCTAAATATTTCATGAATTTAACAGTCGCTTGCTACCAAGGATTGACTTTCAGCTTAATATCACCCTAACTTGCGACAAATGCATGGCTATTTATTGAAATATTTGCCTGCAGTTGACAGTAATACACTTGATTATGAAATCAGCATTTCCAGTATAATATTTGGGCTTATTGTCCGTACTTATTACATAAAAGAGTGACTATCAGTAACAACGGGGCGTATGAGTAATCTTTATACGCAGTGGGGTAGATATTAATAGAAAAACTATAAGCAATTCTAAGTTGGGGCGAAACCGAACTTCGCATATCCAGCACACGTATTCATAAAAAAAATTACTTTAATGTGCATTTCTAGGCTTTGTCGTTTTATTGGAAGGGGGCGTAGTCAAAAACATCGTCCTGTTTAGTCAGTTAGGAGGCAATGCATGTACAAAGTTTGGACTATTTTTGGTCGTTAATGAGGCGGTGCCACATCCATCTCCAAAACAACTCTAAATAAAAAATCTAAGCATCTGGGAGATGGGCTTGGTCAATGTTAACATGTTGTTTAGTTAGCCAAAACCAACAGCTAATTTATGCTTGCCAGATTTAGGAGACACCGGTTACTGAGATACATATACGCTTTTCATAATAATTAAGCGGGCCTAGCCAGGCCAATTTTTTTTATTACAAACAACCATGGATCCTTTCGAATTTTCATAAATCTTTCTGATTTGTTTAATAGTCGGTTTTTTTACTTATAATGTTGGTTTTTTTAATACATAAAAACGTAATATTAAATCAATTAACTTATGCTTTTCATGAAAATGGTTGAAATTTCTAATATTCGGCATACACTGTGCGTCTGACTCGCCTTTGACTAAAGTCACACACAGTATAGTATACACACAGTTGATTCATTCACACTTTCACTGTAAATGCAGTTTGAAGTTGACAATTCGGGTTCTTGTGGCATTTACATAGGTATGTAGTAATAGTTCGCTCTATTTTGAAAAGTGAGGTGTCAAATGACAGGACTTGACCTGTAGATATGCAATAAAGATTTATTTATTTTTGAAAGGGTTGCCACCTGTTTAAAATTTTATTACAATTGTTTAATGTTAAATTAATTAGATATTACAATATGGGTATCAATTGAAATGGTTTTGCAAATGCTTTATTATTAAACGATGCTCAAAAAGTTTAATTCACTTCAGTTAAGGGAATAAGGTAGCTGAAATATGTTTATCACATTTAGCAAGAAATAATTGAAGATGATTACGCATGCTTGGGAGAGATATCACAGGTGGAAATAAGAGCATCGGTAAAGCTCATGACATCGAAAGGGATTAGTATTCCATATTGATACTATTCTTGGCCTGTGTATGAGGAGGATTCTTTAGTGATTTCATCTTAAACTATAAATCATGAAATAAGACTCTTAGAAAAAGAAGACAAAAAATGTGCAATATTTCCAGAATGTCCCTTACAGGTGAAAAGTGATTTTTCATTTAAATAGTTTATTTCTACAGAAGTGTTCAAATGGCTCATATTGGATGTTTTTACCGAAGAGAGATTAAACAAAAAGCATTCCTTCCAAGAAAAGCATCACGTTAATGCCATGACGAAGGTGGAAAAACTTCAACGTTAGGTTATCTGGTAAATGAGTTTCAAAGTGATATGCAAATTTTTAAAAAGTATGCATTTAATGTTAACAAGTAAGAAAGTCTAAGTTCGGGCGGAGCCGAACATTAAATACCCGGCGCAATTATTAAATACATGTTTTCCACCTTTCCGAAAGCTACCGCTACACGATAAGCCGGGGTGTATAAATTTTAAGTAAATTAGCGTCCTTAAATTTCGAAATATTGCAGTTTCAAGCATTTCTGAAATATACCGTTATATGAAAAGCGGTCGTAATTTCAGTCCGATTTCAATAATTTTCAAAGCTTTGCTTTTATGTGGCAAGCACAATAACCATACCATACCATATATGTGATCATAAGTGGGCGGCGCAACGCCCATTTTCCAAAATTGTATCATAAGCGTATTTCTTTGTAAAAAATTGTTGCAACCATTTATTTTGAATAAATTAGCTTTAATATTTACTGATTTATCTAGGATTTCGTATTTTTCTATATTACCGTTATATGGGATGTGGGCGTGGTTATTGTCCGATTTTAAAGATTTTCGGCCATTTGGTATGCTGTAGTAGGACCAACAACTGTGCCAAGTTTGGAAGAAATTGATGCAGCGGTTACCAAGATATACACATGTAACCATAAGTAGGCGTGGCTACGCCCATTTGCCAAAATTTTTTAATATTCTTATTTTTCGTCTAAAACTCATTGTNACTTACTTCTGAAAAGTGATATTCCGGAAATTATTTTATAATAATGGAAAAATGAGAAAAAATAATAATTTTTGAGGAGCCTGAAATAAATTTCGTATTCTGTACAAATTTTCACGCAAGTAAATGATTTCAGAAGATAAATTCGTCAATCTTAAAAACGAAAAGTCCAATTCCGACCATGTAAATTTTATTTGGAAATGACCCAGATATTAAAAAAAAACATAGTTATTGGAACCCCCTTCCAGAAGCAAAATTTCTTAGGCCGATGCTTTCAAACACAAATACCCGATAACCTACCGGAGGATGTACATATTTACAAAAGTGCTTCTGTTTTCAAACAACTTTGTGCATAAATATCATTTGCTGTACTTAGAATTATGTATTGAACATTCCTAGAACGCAATAAAAACTAAAAGTACAAATATCCTTAACAAATAGACCGAAGCCATTTAAAAATAATTTAAAAATATCCAACTGCTGCAAGCAGAAAAGCTTAATACTACAAGGACTAATAAAACAACAATAAAAATGAATACACTGCAATCCGATACCTTAACATTGTTTTTATCAACGCGTGCCACAAAAACTAGCACAATTCCAGAAAGGTAACAAGAAGCATATTATACATATATACATAGTAGTAAACCGATATACTCAATTGTAGTGCTTTGTTGACGTTTTCTTTTCGCTTCCATTTTGCTTTATCTTCGTAGCTGTACAAAAATAGTCTTTCAGTAGGACGGTGATATTTCGGCTAAGATGTGTTTCAGGAAATACATATCGTTGATGAAATGTGAACTTGTTTTTTAGGAGTGACAAAAAACGTTATATAATTGAAATAATAAAACGTTTATTGAAAATTATTGATGGAATTTTCGTGACATATTAATACCTAACACAATTTAAAACAATTTAAATTTTTTATCAATTACAAGCGGGCGTCACATGGGCGAGGCTTCGCTACGCGCTGAATATGTAGATATCAAAAAAGATGTGATTGACAACTAAACTGGTTGCAGCCCTACTAATAAGTAATATATAATTCCGTATCTGGAGGCCAAGCCATTTCATTTAACGCCTAATTTCTTGTAATCTAACGAACTGCCCATATTTTTTAAATTTTCGCACAGGCTTCAACCCTCTACGAAAAATAAACATTACTGCATATCGGAAGGAGAACCCTTTTCCTTTGACACCTCAGTTCTTTAAATTGAATGATCTGTGCAAATATAATGTCATTAACAAAAAATGCCATCGCGTATTATACATACATTATTTTTAAATAGGTGGCAACCCCACTCAAACAAAAAATAAAAACTTATTGCACATGCAGACACCATATCCTTTCACTTGGTACCTCAGTTTTTAGTCCAACAAACGGTGAAGATCTTATAATTTTCAAAACGTTGCAACGCTACTCAAAAATCAATACATTATCGAACATCTAAAAGCCGAGCTTTCTTATTTGAGACCCCATTTCTTGTAATCCCACGAACAGTGCGGATTTAATAATTTTTTAGACAGTTGGCCACCCTATAGGAATTTAAGGTACTAAAGATAATATTCCGTCGATACAGATTATACTTAAATATCTTGTCTAAACCCGTTCAGTAGTTCTTGAGATTAGCGTGGTCAAAATATCTCGAGTTTCCTTTATACTATGTATAGAAGATAGTAACTTTTATATAGGTGGCAACCCTATTCAAAAAATTAAAGTTTTTGTACATGCGAAGGCTAAGCCCTTTCATTTGGTATCTCATTTTGTAATCCACCGAACGGCGAAAATCTTTTAACTTTTTAATAGGTGGCAACCCTACTCAGAAAAATAATACACTATTGCACACGTAGGGGCTAAGTACTTAAGAGGGATTTAGAGGCTAATTTTATTAGCAGGTGGCAACCCTATTAAAAAAACCCTAGTCTTTTTCTAGAGGCCAATCCCTTTCATTTGACACCTTATATTTTGTAATCCAACGAACGGTGCGGACAGTGTTGCCAGGTCCAAAAACGTCTTTTTCAAATGCATGCACAAATAATTGTTCTTATTAAACTTTTATTGTATTCAAAGGTACATAAGTATGTACATATGTAAGGTATATTAAAATGTCATTTCGACAGAGCACATTTACAATTTATTGTTAGTACCGGTATCGAACTACTTAAGCGTGTTCTTTTAAGTACCCAACCCGTCTAAGTACCTCAAAAAGCTGAAATTTTTTGTGAGGTACTTAAGCGGGTTTAACTGTAATTTCATTGATTGACAGGCAATTGATATAAATATTTCGCTAGACATTTATATATATCAATATCGCATAAAAAGTAATCTAATACTTATTTGCCGCATTACTCTTTAAAACAATCCACATTACCTTGAGCGTAATGCTAAGCTAGAGGTAATGCAGAAAGAGCGACTTTTATGCGTTTATGAAAAGTAATGCAACACAAGCCCTCACCCCTTACCATCAATGTAGTAGTAGTAGTATATTTATTTATTCAACTTGTAGATACATTATGAAAAATATTTAGTTACAAAACAAGTACAACGTGGTTAAATTTAAATAAATAAAGTAAGTAAGTAAGTAAGTAAAGTAAAATACATAAATACATCGATACGTGTTCAATAAAATTCATTAATTAATTAATTTCCTATATTGAGTGCAATCTCGTAGATACTTATACAAAGCTAAGTAGTTGTGACCATTTAAAATGCTTATGGGTCATAAGTTATGACTTTAGCCAAATCTAAAACTTGTTCACCAAAAAAAAGCAGACGTATGTTTTTATAGATGGGACATATACCAATAAAGTGATGGATACATACAACTTCCCCCAAATTACAAACTGGACACATTTCCGAAGAAACGTTTTTAAAAGGTCTTGCGTTGAGATTGAGGAGACCCGCTCTAGCGCGGAAAATCAAGGTTATTTTGTACGTGCTAAATTCATCACTAAAATATGTTTGAGATAATGGGCCAAGCTTTGGGTACAGGTCACGAGAAGTTGACTTTTGGGCACATTCTAGAAACATACTAAACTCATTCTCAATAACCTTATCCAGTAAGGTAGGGATGTAAGTGCCTAGTGCCTTTGGAGAGAAGTCTGTTATAGCATCCATATTTGCCTTACGGACAATATCTGCAGCGTCTTCCGCCAGTATTCAAGGCAACCTTGAGTTTTCTAGGCTCAGACATCTGACTATAAAAAGCATGTCACGCCAATTTAATAGCGAGCGGAAGCAAATGCCATTACTTGCCATCAATGGGGCATCGATGCGGAAGGCTTGCAGTCTTATAGGATTTTTATTTTTATAAACTCTAAACCAAAACATAGTCACGAATACAAAGTTCGAAAAGATATACACAGCAAGTAGCTATAGCATAAAATTTTCTCAGTTATTTTTAAACTTTTAAAGTAGAAATATGCGGAAATGTTCGACTTTTTGTTTCACTGTGCATTTTAAAAACTTTTCAAAAATAAATACTATGATAGAGTCTTTAGCTAAAAGAACAAGGTTTAAGTTTTCTTCACATCCTATTAAAAATATTCCATCATATACTATTTTTATTAGCCGACTTCAAAAAAAGGAGGAGGTTATCAATTCGTCGGAGGACTTTTTTTATGTATGTTATCGCATAACCTTGGACCACGTTAATCGATTTAGATAATTCTTTTTCTGGTGCCTCATGGGATGTCCCATACTAATTTGTTTTAGATCCGATTATTGGATTATGAAGAAATTATTGAAGAGTTAATATACAAATTCGTTAGTTACCTTAATTGCATGCAAATTTTAAAATGCGACTTCGTCTTTACACCAAAATCGTAATCTTTTCATTATTTTTAACCGACTTAAAAGAGGAGGAGGTTATCTATTCCTTTTCAAAGGAATGGTGGTACCTCAGAGGTGGTCCCATCCTAATTTGGTTTAGATCCGATTATTGGATCATGAAGAAATTAACGGTAAAAGCATAAACCGACGGCAGCGTTGACCCGGATCAACTCGGGAATTAACTGCAGTTGATCCGGATTAAATCCGAATTAATCCAGATCAACGCTGCCGTCTGTTTAAGGTTTTATCTAAAAGTTTTAAATGAGAATTGAAGTCGGTTTTGTTTTTTGTTAAAAAATTACTTGTTTATTTAAACAATAGTCTTCGAGTGTCTTCTGCAAATCGATAAATTGTTGTAGTGATAATTTCATTTTTGTTTTTTAACAAAATCTCTGTGAATTCTAAGCATACCTAAGCCTCCTAAATTCAAGTACAAACAAACAGAAAATATTAAAAGATATTAATTATTTTACCTTTTTTCTAAGTAAATGACTGCTTATCAGACTAACAAAAGTAATCTGAAAAGGACGTTCACAGTTGATAAAATTATCGAGGAGCAACCAGCATTTTACCAAAACTACCGAAATGGATATGAAGACAACCAAACTTTTAATTTATTGCATAAATTTTTTGAATTGCAAGTTGATTATGAATTCACAGAAAAAAGCTTACAATGAAACTTTGGAATTTGGGGCGTGGCGGAGCTTGCGCCACCCTTAGCCCATACCTGCGTACGCCCATGGCATCAGACTCTTTTACAGTGAAACCCGCTTAAGTACCCAGTGAATGGGCTATAAAACTTAATACTCTAAAAACACTTCTGAGAAAAAATTTTGATATTTTTTTTTTTAAGTGTTCTACAAAATCTTAAGCGTAGGTTTATGAGTCAAACTTCCTGAAACGGTCCACTAAAAATTAAGTAGTTGAATTCATTCATTCAAAGGTCTATATGTGAAAATTAATGTCTTAAATTCATAAATGAATTTTTGACCTTCTTTTCATCAATTTTATATTTTAATGAAAAATTACCAAATTTTAATGGCATATTCAAAAAAGTAGCGAAACCACTACCGAAGTTGAAACGCAGCACCGATACACCACACGGCCGTTCGTCGTTGCATGCTTACGTTTTTAAAAGCATAGGACTATTATTATTATTGCATATGTTAACAATTCTTACGATTAATTCTTTATATTAACTCTTAATTAGGCGCATAAAGAAAATCACACAAAAATTGTTCGTATGGGCGTGCAAGTTTTTCAAGAAAGTTGATTTTGATTTTTGTACTTTAGCTGAATATAAAAAACATGAGAAGTCGTTGGAGAAACGTTTTGCTATAGCGAAAACCATCAAGGGAACACGCCAGTTTCATTGCTACAAACCCTCTGATTCAAATAGTTTAGAATGTCAGATTTTTTCAAGCCACTCAGAATATGTAATTGTAAAAATATAAAAAAAANACGTTTTTAAAAGCATAGGACTATTATTATTATTGCATATGTTAACAATTCTTACGATTAATTCTTTATATTAACTCTTAATTAGGCGCATAAAGAAAATCACACAAAAATTGTTCGTATGGGCGTGCAAGTTTTTCAAGAAAGTTGATTTTGATTTTTGTACTTTAGCTGAATATAAAAAACATGAGAAGTCGTTGGAGAAACGTTTTGCTATAGCGAAAACCATCAAGGGAACACGCCAGTTTCATTGCTACAAACCCTCTGATTCAAATAGTTTAGAATGTCAGATTTTTTCAAGCCACTCAGAATATGTAATTGTAAAAATATAAAAAAAAAACAACGTTGTAATTACATAAATAAAAAAATTAGTAGACGTACTTAATTAAAAAATGTTTCATTCATAAAGTACCAATCATTCATAAGATACTTGTGGTGATAAAGAGGTAAGCATGCAACGACGAACGGGGGCGGTGTTGCGTTCCAACGTCGGTACTGGTTTGGGGTATCCACGGTAGCGTTTAAACATTCATACCTCTTTATCGGATAAAGTGCACTAAAATATTTTTGCACAAATGGTTAGTGTATACTTTGTAGAATAAGATCGTAAAATTTGTTTTTGTTTAACACAAGGAGAAGAAAGCTAAATTGTCAATTGTTAATTGCAAAATGAATTATTATTTAATAATATTAATACATAAAATTTTTCCAATATGAATATTTTTCCGATTCTGCCACTTTACCTGAATACGCCATTAAAATGTGGTAATTTTTCATTGAATATTTACGGAAATATAGCAATTAAAATATAGAATTGATGAAAAGACGGTCGAAAATTCATTTATGCATAAATTCTTGAAAAATTGAAGTTTTCAAAAAATATTTTTTAAGACATTAATTTTCACATATAGACCTATGAACATCTGCCGAAATATATTTGAAATTCAACTATTTAATTTTTAGTGGCCAGTTTCAGAAAGTTTGACTCTCTATGGTATTAGTTAGGAAATGAACTGTATTTTAATTGATTGAAAAATCTTACAAAATTAATAAATAAACATAAGTGGCAAACAATATCATATTCAATTTGGTCAACATGATATATCGAACTTTGACTTTTTAAAGAATTTAATTCATTTAAAAATGACATACCATTGCATTATATATATTTTTTTAAATAAAGTTTTTCTTTATTTGTTTGTGTATTCTGTTCTACGTAGATTGAGAATGTCAACTTCGTTCACGCCTTTAGAGACTAGGAGAAAACTAGCAATTCAACTCATTGTACCACACATTACGTACTCTGAGCTTGTGTATAGTAAACTTCATTCTACTTCATATCACAAAATTGATGTTGCGTTCAATAATGTTACGCGTTACGTTTATGGCCTCAAAAGATATGACCACATCTCTTTCTGGAAAAACAAAATTCTTGGATGCAGCATTTTTGAATATCTTTCGGCCAGAAACTGTATATATATTCATACAATTCAAAGCACCGAAATATCTTCACGAGAAGTTAGAATTACCTAAGTCTTGTACGCATCAAAATCTGACTATCCCTAAATTTTCCTATTTCCCCTCATCTCGGCTATTTTTTGTTAATGCTGTGAGGCTGTGGAATTCCATTCCTGATACTATCAAAGCTGCGTTGAATAGGAGCAACTATAAGAAAGTAATACACAAGTATTTCACCTCTGTGTGATAAATGCGATTGCAATTTAACAGTTCTCTTTTCTCTATTTATT
>NW_016171433.1:0-14450 GCF_001687245.7 Rhagoletis zephyria
GCTATTGTTGCAGTAAAGGATAGGTTTTTGATTTCTTGATCTACTGAAGATAGAAAAACCAGAAAAATTTAGGTCATTTGTATTTTATATTTACGGCTCTAAGGCTAAGGAAAGAAGGGTTTTGATAAAACCCGCCTAGGAAGTAAAAACGGATTTCGATAAAAATATTAGTGAGGGCTTCTCTACATTTCATAAACTCGAGATAGGTTCGAAAAATAAAGGGAAACCATAGTAACCAGAGAGAGAAAGTGAAATCCAGCTCATTCTCGAAGTGAAATATAAGACAATCACTTTCTCTCATTAAAATTTCAATTCGATAATGGACTGGATTTGGAATTCATAACTAAGGGAAAATACTAGGGATAACGAAGGTTCCGTTTTGCTGCAGAATGGCCTGGTTCACGAATCGAATACTAACTTTTTCCACATTCGTTATCGAAGGTAAGACTCGAAAAAAGATGCGTTTTGCAATCATTTTCAAATTGTTAACCAAGCCCAATGTGTATTGGGTATGTATGCATATGTATGTTAATCTATTTGGCAAACTGTTTTTTAAATTCGTTGTTTTTCGAAGAGAATCAAAGACAGATAAGAATAGAGGAAGCACCGCGACTTGTACGTCTATTGTGCCCTAACGAAGAAGATTTACGTACTTATTTGATTATTACACATTTTTATGCAAACTAAACGTTGAATAAAATCAAAATAAATTAAATGCAAAAGAAGAAGAAAAGCTAGAAGTCGAAAAAATTTACAATTATTTAAATTGTTTTAAAAAGTTGCGTTGAGATTTTATGTGTATTTTTTTGTCGATATCAATGGCAACATTATTACCGTCAACCCCGATCAATGACCATAACTGACCGTTGGCCAGTTAGTCAATAGCAGTGCGGCAAATAGTCAAACTAACAACCCATCCAATCAAGCAGTCAATTTATTATTTGTCGACCATTAGCTACGTGGTGATCATACATAAAAAACATATGTTTGTAGGTATACGCTTACATACATACTTACACTGTGCATATGTACACATGCGGAATATTTGTCAATAAAATCACTCGGCAGCTATTTTGTCTAAACATACATACATATGGCTTTATATTTTACATATATAGTACAGTATATTCCGTTTATCTGCCTATTCTCTTAGGTGCATTTTCCACTTACATGCATTATTTTGGCCAAAATACTACTACACGAAATGGATTTGGTACGAAATTTTCACTTTTAGCTGGATTTCCGCTTTGAAGCTCTTTCCGTTTAACAGCCCTGGTTTTGAGTAAGCTTTCTTCGATTTGTACGAAAAATACTTCAAAAATACCAGCACTAAAATTTTTTAAAGGTTTTTTTTGATGTTGTACGAAATTTTCACTTTAAGCTGCATTTCCGCTTTGAACCCCTTTTCCGTTTAAGAGCCTTGTTTTTGAGTAAGTTTCTTCGATTTGTACGAAAAAGACTTCGCTTACTGGCACTAAAATTTACTAAAGGTTTTTTTTTTGCTTGCAACATGTCAGTCTTTTTGCAAACCTGTGCGATTACCCTCATCTAAAATCAATAGTGGCGATGAAGACCCAGAAAAAAATTAATGCCCTTGTAGAGTTATAGAGACCTTATTCGCATTAAATACAAATTTTAAAATTTAAAACAAAACAAATTACAGTTCTTGTTTTTCCGCTTTGCTGCACATTTCGCTTTAGTGCACGAAATCGCGGTAGAAGTAAATGCATCTTAACGGAATATACTGTATATATGTATAGATATTGAGTGTGACGTGCCTTCATAATTTGGGCAACATTAAACACTTGAAATTTGTGGAATTTTTCAAAGACAAATTATTTTTGACAGTACATTAACATTCGGACTTTCATATACAAACATATATACTTACATACATGCATGCTTACTAGGTACAATGGCGTTTATAAGTATTTACGTTGAGTAAATGAAGCGCTAAATGACGTTGTTTAAATGGCCGTCGAACAAAATTTGAAGGTGACAATTTCTGGAAAGGCTAAATGCGAAGGAGAAATTTTATTATAAGATTTACAAGATGGCTTAATATTTTTATTTTGTAATTTTTTTTTATATTAAATAACGGTAGCGTAGAATAAGAGCTAGCAATAAATATATTTTCTATTAGTTTAAAAACATTTTTGTACAGTTACAAATTCCCTAAAAAACATTTTAACTAGTTAGGTCGGTGCCTGGCGTATCTCGTCTACTTACCGTTTGAATAACCACATCACTGCAAAAACAGGAACCATTGTCAGAGCCGTTAGCCTTTTCTCCAAAACATTTCCAATTGGCCTCGTAAGCTTGCTTTTCAATAGAAGGTTTTACTACAATAATAATAGAAATAGATTGGCGCTTACATAATATGTTAGTGTTAGGCCGAGCATCTGCTTCGATTTGAAGCGTGCGCCTTCATCTTGTCACACAAAGGGGGGGACCTCCGGTTTTACGCCGACTCCGTTCCTTTTACCATTGCTGGCCGAGGGGTTACCGATATTAGAAAAAAACTTTTTTAATTTTTTTTTTATGTTGGGTTAACCCATGTCCTGCGGAATAGTAGTGTGCACTACTAACCTTCACACCACAGCGGTTGCAGTAGTTCGGTATTTTTCTCATGAATCAACTGGTTTCTCCTTGATAATTGATTTATACTTACAAATATTTTGAAATTACTTGGGGATAGCCGTCTACCGATTGTTCGATCGAATATCTTAATCCGACTCTTACTCTTTACATGGTTTCCAGAAACCGGCAATGCTTCAAAATTTCTATCCGGCACATCTCTAATTTTAAACCTTACACTACACAAAAAAAAAAAAAATTGCAACAGACTAATCAACACATCTACATGCATATGTACATAAGGATCCTACTCATATTCTAGGGATTACAACATTACCCAAAAAAGCAGTAAAAAACTTCAATTTCGGTAAAAATAGTTCGGCTACTATTTTGACTTGTGTGAAGCGTCAATTAATTTTTTTTTTTTTTTACAAATTTGTTGTTTTATATTAGTTGTATAAAGCTAAGCTATATGGTCTCTACGGCTAGGAACAAAACGATACCAGTAAACCCGATTCAGTGACAATTTTATTCCCGGACATTTATTTTTTTTATCTAATTATTATTGTGAATAGTTAAAAATTGTTGGCAGTTAAGTTGCCAATGAAAATACAACCAAATCATTTTAAACAGAGCCACTTCTTGAGGTTTGAAAACAGGAAATATTCGCTAATTCGTCTTAGAGGCTAAAACTGGAGAATAAACTGTATTAGAGAGCAATTCACTACCTAACTCATTCCACAGAGATACTCCATATCCCTGAAGTTGAAGACCTGTCTTAAAGAATGAGAAATTGATGGATCTAAAAGCATATTCTTTATTGATTCACAAATTTTCTGGTTTTTGAAAACATAAATTTTTCGTCATTTGAAAAAGTAGATTTTCAACTTTAGAAATTTCAAAGTCACTATTAAAATTTTAGCCATATTTGGAGAGAACAAATTAAACTTCATTCATCCGTATTTGGTAAACAGCAACAACGCCCACATACAAACAACCACATTCGGCTACGCATTAAAAAAAAAACAATTATTTGGTATTTTCTAAACACATATACATACAAATTTAATTAAAAGTATGCACTTATATAAGCCTTTAGGTATTTAATGATAAAAAAAAATTGTATGCGGGTTTCTTCTGTTTTCGAATTTCTACGCCCACCGCTAAAAATACCAAATTAGGCTATAATCCATAATGAATTTAACTGATACGAAAAGTCAGGGTTTATGGTGAAATGTTAAGAAACCAACAGAAAGCAAAAAAAAAAAGTTGTTTGTATAAAGTCTAATCGAAATAGCAGAAGTTAAACAAAAAAATACTTATCTTAAAAAGTTTTTTATGACTAACTGAGCGCGCGTTTTGCCTGTTTATGCATAAATACATATACATGTCTACATACATACACAAATACATGTGTGTAAGTAAATCTGTGTATGTTTTTCTGTGTAATCATTTTCTTATGCGCATATTAAGTGCATTTCGTTTGGTTCAATGACACTTTCGATAAACGTCACAAAAAAATATTGAAGTGAAATATCACACAAAGTCGCCAGAGTTATCGACGAAAAAAAGGAAAAAAAAATGCGCATTCATATAAGTTTCTGTTGAATATAAAGAAAAAAAAACAATGAGCTGCGCCAACGTGAAATGAATTAAATGCAAAAACAATAAGAAATGCTAGAAAATTTGAGTGTAATAAAATTTAAATCGAAAATATATTATGTATACACTGTTTAGCATTTGTCGTAGTTTATTTAAAAAGTTTTGCTGGTTTTGTGGTAGTTTAAAGCAGAAAGCTTTGAGCTGTCTATGAACGGCAAAAGGAAGCATTTCCGTTTTAGCAGAAGACCAAATAGAAATGATTACGTGCGTTTTTTTGTTTTTTTAGGTAAATTTTCGTATGTTAAATATTTATATGCTAAGTTATGCACTTGATGACGTTGATATTCCAGAACTTTTTTGCCTGAAATGGGCGCAAACGTAGACTTCTCTTCTCCCGTACATACATATGTATGTATGGATTTACATAAATAATCAATCCAAAAGTTCCTATTTAAAAAATTGCTGGGAAAACCAAAAAAATGCTTTTAAATTTAAATAGGAATTGTTTACAGAGCTGCTCTAAAGATGCTAATAAATCTCGTATTTTGTAAGATAGCTCTTTGAATTTTGGTTTTAGGAGGCATTTAAGTGCCTACTTACGGAATATTTAAAATGTCACATTGCTGGAAATATGTAAAAAAATCCCCCGTTTGCTTTCTAATGACGGTGAGAGGTATGATTTTTTTTCAAGAAAATATCGCATGTTTAATGATATAGATGTATAATTAAANGCAAAAGTTCCTATTTGAAAAATTGCTGGGAAAACAAAAAAATGCTTTTAAATTTAAATAGGAATTGTTTACAGAGCTGCTCTAAAGATGCTAATAAATCTCGTATTTTGTAAGATAGCTCCTTGAATTTTGGTTTTAGGAGGCATTTAAGTGCCTACTTACGGAATATTTAAAATGTCTGGAATTGCTGGAAATATGTAAAAAAAATTCCCCGTTTGCTTTCTAATGACGGTGAGAGGTATGATTTTTTTCAAGAAAATATCGCATGTTTAATGATATAGATGTATAATTAAAATTTAACGTTTTCGGAGATTTCATCAAACAATTAATAAGCTTTATAAGGAGAATATGCAGAGCCTAACAGATGACTAGACTTCTCAAAAATGGCAAAGATATGTGTCTTTTCATCTGTCTTTTGGTATATTAGTTGCCTAAAAGCATCAAACTTTGATTGCGTTTTCCTACAAAATTTAAATTTTGAAATAATTCTGTGTATTATTAAAACGTGAGATATGTTACCGAAAAACACAGTCGATGTACGGCTTGTATGGTTGTATGCCATTTATTACAAGCCTGCATAGAAATCAGGCCATAAAATAAAAAGGAAAAAATGCAATAATAACAGCAGATATCTTTTGATCGACCAATAAACAATGATTTTATAAGCACACACGTCCAAGAAACTATAAAAAATGCCATAGAACTTTTCATACATATACATATGTAAGTATAAAAATTCCCCAATTCAACATAGCTAAAGAGCCAAAGATATTTCACATCGGCGGAATAGTTGAAACAGTGTACACGAAATTGTTTGGCGATGCCGAAAATAGGCTTCGTGAAAGATCTATACATATAATAAAATTTGACAGGCCGATGTCTGTGAAGAAAAATTAATATGGATGACTTTATTGTAATTCTATTGTATAGCAAATTGATACGATAGAGTAAATATTATAATATGGCTGTCAAGAGCAAGAAAGAGAAAGGCTTACAGCTGAAAACATTTTTGTGAAAGGTTGCCACCAAATTGAAAATTTTAATTTAATTTAATTGTTAAGATAAATCAAATATTGTTATATGGGTATCAAACTAAAGAGGTTAGTAGATTTTATTGCCGAAAATATTTTTGAGAGGTTAAATTGGTAAAATAAGTGAAATCTTACAATATGGGTATTAAACTAAATAGGTTTAGAAAGTTTGCTGTCGAAAATATTGAATGAAGCGGGTTGCCACCACATACTACGCATGTTTTTGAAATATTTAATTCAGTTGAATTGATAGGATAAGCCAAATATTGAATTAGTACCTCCAAATGTATTTCATAAGTATTTATTAAAAAACACACCAAAAAAATAATATCCGCAAAGTCTTAAAGTTCTCTGACATTTTAGATAAACAATTTTTCATGACCAACCCTTTTGTTCACACCTTATGTGTGTAATTTCAAGTGTTTATTAACGTTTAGGAATTTTGTGTGTCAATGCGATTTCTATGTATATATATATATATATATATATGCACATACTAATTTACTTATAAAAAATTTGTTTATTTTTATTTTGATTGCGCGGTTTCTTGTTTTCCAGCAACGTTGGTTTTTGAGTGGCTTTTTAACGATATGCGAATGTGTATGTAAACATTATATATACGAACAGTTGCACATAGATATCGTCGTTTAAAGTACAAAACCGCGTAATTGACATTTGCTGCCGAAAATTGGATTTGCTCACACAAGCTCTAGGTTCAATCCTTATCCATTCGTTCTCAAATATACTAGCCAGAAATGCGATTGTCTTATAAAAAAAGAGAACCATTTTGAAATATGAGTGTTTTTACTCTCTGGAAAATAATTAATACAACTTCACATACGCGGTTTTGCAATTTGTTTATACGCGGTTTTGTACTTTAAACAACGATATGTGTTTAAGTATATATTTAAGCCTATATGCATATGTATATATGTACACTTATGCAATTACTTCTTCATTTGATGTAAATACGTGATTCAACTAGAAGATTAGAGTAAACTGACTGAATAAAAATGCATAGCAATGCCACGTTTAAGACTTTGTGGAAATCAATTCAATTGATTGCTCTCTTATTTTAATAATTTTATTATTTGTTATTTGTTTTGAATAGGGTTAAGATAATGTTTGCAAATATTTTAATATTCAAAAATGTCAATGTTTGCACAGAGAAATATGTAAATATTTATGTGTAAATAACCCTGAATGTGTTTGGTATTGTATTTGTTGTTTATCAAAAAACGATGCTGTGTGACTAATGTTTGCGGAACCTTATTTTGTTATCTTTTACGATATAAGTGCAACACTTAATTTTCCTTTTCATGCTGATAAAAAGATTCCGGCATTGATACGTTCTTTTACTACGAATGTAGAAAAATTATAAAAAAAAAAATTAATTTTAGACACTTTTCATGCCAAAACATCTCGAAAACTAGAGCCAATTGAATAATTTTAAGTCCAGATCCTTAATCTCCAGAAAAAAATCCTATAGGAGTTAGTTCTCCAAACCTCTGCCACAAAATTTGGCTGTCCTTTAGGAAATTATGCGCTTTATTAAGAATAAAACAATGTTGAAGCTCTAAAGATCTTTTTTAGCCTTATATTTATCGCAAAATGTGTTTTCATGGATATAGGTATGTACTTAGTCTTTTATGAATAAAATGTCTTTTGTGCTGGAAAAATCCAGTATTTATATTTATATTTATATTTTTCTGTTTTTGTTTTTGTTTGCGGTACTAAACACTTACCTTAGCTCGCATTTAGCCGAATTATTTACAGTGACTCAAACAAATGACCATGTGTTGATTTTTTTAATTATTCGTAATGGTTTTCGAGCTAAATTTTTTTTTGTTATTTTTCTATCAAAATACCGTCCAATCTTAACTACCATCACTTAAATCATATTTGATAGAAAAATAACAAAAAAATTTTGCTCGAAAGACATTGAGAATACTTAAAAACACCAATACGTTGTCATTTTTTGAGTCACTGTATATATCGCGACGTTCCAACTAAGTGCAAATACATAAAATAAACAATTAATTTTTTTTGCGAAAAACAAAACCAACTTCAATTCTCATATAAAAATTTAGGAGTACCGTTAATTTTTTCATGACCCAATGAATCGGATCTTAGTTAGAATGGTACCACCTCTGAGACACTGCCTTTCCGATGCAAAAAGAATTATCCGAAACGGTTGACGTGGTCAAAAGTTATGCGGTAACATACATAAAAAACAAAAATATTCCGACGAACTGATAACCTCCTCCTTTTTTGGAAGTCGGTTAAAAATCGAAAAAAAAGTATATAAAATTTTATTACCGCAAAATTAGCATACCCAAAGCGTTAACGGCGTCAAAATGGCAACATCAACGACTAATAGCAAAACAAAATTTACAACAAACACCAACATTAGCAAGCGAAAAAAACAACTTTCTTCAACGGCAACCACATGAACGCCACCAGTTGAATAATACGTCCATATTTGCATTAATAATCTTAACAACAATAATGAGCGCTGTCAACTGGCGCGTCGCATCAGCCTTACATCCATACAAACGTGCATAGTATGTATGTATGTATATGACGACATTCCGACAAGTAAGACTTAAATTCATATGTACATATGACACACAAATTTATATATGACTTATATCATATAAATAAAGGTAAAAGAGTTTCGCATGCGAACTCACCACTGTACAGTGTATGTTTATTGTTATAGGTATATACATAAGTATTTAAACTATTTTCACTTGTGGTTGTGCGGAATTCGTAAAACTAATTTTTATTTTTATTATTATTTTTTTTTTTGTCTGTTTATCTTTTAATTACAAACACACTTTAGGATGTTAGCCGCTTTATAACTAAAAATCTGCGTTTTTAATGTTTGCCATTTCTAACTTGGTTTACATTATTATTTGTTGTTTTATATGATGTTCTAATAGCTGCTTTTTAATTGGGCGCTTAGCAGGATTCAGTTAGTAGCTTCTCAATTTATTACCGATGGATATTTTTTATCGAAATTGCACCTGCTAGCAGGCAATTATATTGTGGAACATAGAATAGAAAGCCATTCAGGCTCTATATCTACTATCCTAACTAAACTCCCATCTTATACATATGTATAAGGGTGTCTTAGAAATTATGAGCCCTTAATATTAGTTTCCCAAAAGAAAAATACAGTAATTTTTTTTTTTTTAATTCTGATGTTTATATATAATGAACGATACGTTGTGCTGTAAAGGTCTTTTTTGTGGAGAATTGAATAAGTCAACTCCGTCAAAAGTTATTCGAGGTAAAAGTCGAATTACCCATATACGTACGGAAATGAAAAAATGTACCAGCTTATGTATCCTGACCGGTGGGCTTTAGCACCTTGCTCGGGTAAATCAAAATTTGAATTTCCGATATTTGCGAGTATCAAGTTAAAAACGAAATTATTTAGAAGTAAAGCGTATAAATTTTTTCTGATGCATAAGGACGATTAGGTAGATATTGAAAATATCCTTTCAAAATTTGATTTTTGAATATCCTTGAAATTTTGCAATAATTAATTTTGAAAAAAATGATTTTATACGCTCGACCCTATCCTCGAATTTCGTCCTTCTAACTGTATTAGATTAAACAAATAAATTAATTTAAAAGAACATTTTTAATACCTATTCGTCCTTTTGAACAAAAAAGTTTATTTTTTTAAGTCTTAAGAGTAGTCTCTTTCATTTGCAGTGAATTTTTGAAATAAATTTGCAGTGAATTTTTAAAATAAATTTTGGATTGAATTATATGTACATTTGACGTCAGCGAGAAAAACGACTATTGGTCCACTGCATCGTAGGTTTTTTTTTTGTTTTTGTCGTACGGTGTTTTACATCTTGTTTTCTTAATTTCTACTTTCAGTGGCCTTCTAGGCTCAATTAACTATTGGGAACATACTCTAAATAAAACAAAAATTGAAATTAATTGCAATTACTTATCTTGCGCTATTCAATTCTGACTGATTGCACTAATTCACACAAGCCAATTTGAGCACACAAAAAATAGAAAAAAAAACTCCAAAATACGCTGAAGTGACATTTTAATTTGTAAGACGTCTGTCTACTCTACATTTTGACTGATTACCACTAATTAACTGCCATTCAAGTTAAATTTGCGCCAGCATACATACATTTGTACAAACACATATACATTTTTATATGCATGCAAGTTTTTCCAAATCTATAGTATGTATGTAAGCATTAAAGAGCATACAAGTGCTTGACTAGAAATGAGGAAGAAGAAAATCAATAAGAATTAATTTAAGTTTGCGTGCAGTGCTACTTAAGGGGAAGCCTTATTACTTTTGCGACAGAGAAAAACATGGTAAAGAAACAAATTAAGAAAAAAAGCATTAAGAGTCAACCAGCGTAACGCAATCGTATGCAGTTTTGCTTTTAAATTGCCTACGTGCGAACGTATCTACATACATACATATGTATGTACATATGGCCATGTTTGTTTGTAAGCTTTTGTCTCTTACTGTGCCTACTGTATATTAACCAATGCATTTTTTGTACCTATAGACAAGTGGTTGAAGATCTGGTGTTTGGAGAGACTGCAGTGTACATATATGCATATGCACATATGTATATACATGACTATTTGTTCTAAGCTAAAGAAAAATAGACATTGGCAGCTACTCGGTTTTAAAAACTTAGCCATAGGTAGATGTAGTAGTCCATAAGTATGTAACTCTCATTGAGTATTTATAATTAATTATACTCAATATATAAGTATCGAAGAAATTTTATAGTAAATATACAATGATAGATATTCAAATTTATAGGCGGAGCAATAAACGAGCATTCCAAATTTCTATGCATTTTCAAGTGGAGCCACGGGGAATCCTCAGTATAGACATCTAGATGGGCCCCCAAAAAGATGAAGGGAATAAGTACATACATATATATATACTAGGGCTGGGTATTCTATCGATCTTTTGTTGATATTTTATAAAGTATCAGATTAAAAAGTTGAAATATTTCATAAAAATTTGTTGCATTATTCTAAGCTCTGTATAAAAATTGAATTGAAAGCATAAACGATATTTTCATAAACAAATAACAAAAAAAAAATTACTTTAAAAACCTTGTGAATATACTACATATAACAAAAAACCAAAAAAAAAAAAAAAAAGTCTTGCTCTATGGTTTATATTAGGGTTCTGACTTTTTTAGATTCAACAGTCTGTGTTGGCATTCGACGACCCATGGTCTAAAACACCGAAAAAGTTCAGATATAAAAAAGGTACCGCGCATAATACCATTTCTCGTTTTTTCACTCAAATGAAATCGACTTTGTGTGAATTCCAGGTCAGGAATAGAAGTATGGAAAAATAGTGTCACAAAACTTTCCATAAAGTCTTTCGTAAGACAAATGAAAGACAGATGGCAAAGTATTTCGAAAGACTTTTGATATTCTAGCACAAAAGCCTTTCTAAAAAAAGCTCTCCCATTCACCATTCGTGCTGAAAACCTATCTTGAAAGAAATCACTTGTATGTATGTATATCATTTAGCTCGCGTCGCTCCAACAGTCGCAATGGCCCAGTGCACAAAGCACAGACGTGTCATTCGAGAGATCTAACTTAATATTCACTTTAATATTTCTTAATTGTTATATTTTATTGTTTTAAAAAAGAAAAGTATACTTTTCGTAATTTTATTAAATTTTTAGAAGCTTATATTTTTAATTTTTTATTTTAGTTATATTTTTTTCTTAATGTAATTTTCTATTAATTCTTATGTTATTCTTTTAAAATTACGAATATTTTTTTTCAATTAATTTTTATAAGCTTATTTTATCTTTTCTTTTTTAAAACTACATTTTTTCACATAACTAATATTTTCAGCTTTTAGTTAAATTTTCCTTTTACATTTAGATCTTTTTTAGTTTTGAAAAGGAAAATATATTTTTTTAATTTAATTTAATTTTTATAAACTTATTTTATTTTATTTTTTTTTTTTCAAATGTAATTTGTTTCCTTTTGTCATTTAGTTTTCTTTTAATCTGTATACATAAAATATTAAGACATATGTGGCAAAGATATAGTAAAAATCGATGAAAATATGTAGATATACTATTTCACTATATACATACATATGTCCTTGTGCGCGGGAGGTTTTTTTTAAGTGTGTAAAACTTCAGTGTGCTTTTTCATAATTTTTTATATGCGAAGGAGCACCACATGGCAGCACCGGCTTTTACAAATTCAAAAAAAGTCAAACAAGTCATAACACTAAGGTAGGTATGTACATATACATACAAATATAAGAAAAATTTGACACAAAGTCTTTGTTATTCAAATTTGCTTTGAAATATCTAATCTTCTATTTTTATTCTTCACTTCAAATAATTATGAGGCCAAAAGTGCTTATAATTACATACATATGTATGTGCATATGTATATATGTCCCGCACAAAGAGCACACAGAGCAACAAAACCAAAATGGCCGACAAAAAATGAATAAATAATGCATACATACATATATGTATGCATACATATGTACGTATGTAAGAAGACAAACAAATAAAATCCTATGGAATGTGGTGTAGGTATTTTAAATAATTCGCAGAAATGCTTTATCGCACGATTTTATTTTGCTATTTCTAGACAAATAAAAAAACACATACATATATGTGCGGGTATGCTTGTATCTATATATTTATGTATGCAACTTTTTGTATTTTAATTGAAGTCTTGCAAGCAAAAAATGTCGGTGACATACATAGTATGTACATACATACTTATATGTACATATTTATATGCATAGACGAAATAATTTCGATCGTTAACAGCTGCCATGCATTAAAGATTTTTCATTTGAAACATTTAGCAAAAATTAAAATCCCCGGCTGAAAAGGTGGTGGGGATGTGAGGTGGTAGGACAGTGAAGAATGACCGAGTGGGCAAGTGGACGCAGACCGAAAGCGCATTGCTGTTCACAAGGGCCTAGCAGCGACACTTACATGTACATACGTGTGTATACTGATAGCGTTGCGAACGCATTGCCAAGTGATCGACTAGCCAAAGCGGCTAGCGGCCAAAGAAGCTACATAGCTAATTATTCCGTTCTTCAACTATCACACACACAAACACACAAATTTCACAGTTTGGCGTTCGAGGAGACTTAGTGGCTGCATTGGAATCAATTAATCTTGTGTGTGTGTTTTTGCAATAAGTGATCGCTTTGCACAACACCTCCCAGCGCACCGTACACCAACGAGCGAGTAAATCGCATTTGGATGGTGGCGAGCAGCGAACGTGCCGAGTAACATGGCATGTGGCGTGTTGCCACATACATAGCTCAACGCTATGCAATGACGTAAATATTTCATTTTGCGCTTTAAATGTCAGATGACGGTGAAACAAAAGCGACAAGTCAAAGTACGAGTATTTACGACGAAAAAACAATACATAAAAAAAGTCGCAATAAAATAAGCAATTAAATTTAATCGTGCTGACATATTATAAATCATATGTGAAAATAGCGTTTTAAAGTATGCCAAGATTAGCGGTTTGGCCAAGCACTTTATTTGTGTGTTTGTGCTCATCGATTTGCGACATTTGCAATCAATCATTCACTAGCACAAGTGATTGCAACAATTGCTATTTTGTAGCTGCTTTTTTTTTTAGATTCTACTCTGAAATGGGTTTTGTTTATAATTAGCATTTACTTATTTTGTTGTGGCCCGCTGTTTCGTCTTTCTCTAGTGAACATTTGAAATTCCTAGAACTTTGTGGCATAATAAGCACAAATTTTATTGAGTAATTCATAGTACATATGTACGTACAGTCGATACTCAAAAGGATCGACAGCACCCGATATTTAAAAAGTATCGATAGTTAGCACTACAAGGAACTCAGTACTCGCAAAAGAACTCGAAAGTACTCAGTACCCAAAAATACTCTGTTTCAATAATCGCTTTGATATATATGTATAATCAAGACCGATTCAAAGTACTGAGTTTTATTTACATTTAACGGTATTCAGAAATGAATGTACTCAATTTACAGTTTCAATAATTTTCAAGCACAATATTTGTACCCAGCACTGCTAACCATTCATTTGACGTAATTTTAGGGTCATATATTAATTTGAATAAAATACTGCGTGCTTGTGAGATTTCTAAGTGTTAAAATGTTACCAACATATGTAGTATATTTAATGAAAGTACCTCAGTACTCTGAAAATACTCGATCCTTTAAAGTATCGATACCGAAGGACTCGATCCTCAAAAGTACACGATACTTCCCAACACTAGTATGTACTATATATGTATGTATGTATAATATAAATTGTACTATACTGTACATATATATAGTGCGCCGTTTTTAAAAATGTAATATAAAATAAAATAACATAACATAAAATAAAATAAAATAAAATCAAATCAAATCAAATCAAATCAAAACAATAAAATAAAATTAAATTAAATTAAATTAAATTAAACTAAATAAAATAAAATAAAAT
>NW_016171434.1:0-14449 GCF_001687245.7 Rhagoletis zephyria
AAATTGCGCAGAAAGAAATTGTGCTTAGAAAAAACTTCGGCGCAAAAAATGCTGAGAGAGATGTTCTCTCCAAAAAGTGTTCAGCCCCTTTTCTTCGCAGGCTTATAATCGCGCGATTTTTTAATCCAAATTTTCGACCGCGGCGCTATTTAAAAAAAAATCAACAAACCTTAAAAAAAAGGGAAAATTTGGAAAATTTTCGCCTACGACGCTATTTAATTTGTAATAAAAGCCAGTATTTCATAAAACCTAAAATGCGGAGTCAAAAATTCTGCGATATTACTTTTGACATTATTAAATTCGTCTGACAGCACCAACTTCTCTTCACATCTCTACACAACTTCTTGGCTCGAGGCAATATCAGGAGCCGTGGACGACCGCTGGCGACTTAGCCTCAGTATAACCGGCATTGTGCCATTTACTAGGAAAATAGCCCTACCTGGCATGAGGAACATTACCTTGGATGGGATCGTGGCCAATGTCGCCAGCGAAGTGAAGTAGTTAGGATTAATCCTGGACTCCAAGCTACTATGGAAGAAACATGTGGATGTGACCACATCCAAGGCCACCAAACCATTATAGGTGTGTAAGCTGTCGGAAAAGCCGTGAAAATGTAGCCCCAGGATCCTTAGATGGTACAGCCAATAGTAACATATGGGGCGGTTGGTTATAGGTGTTATGACAACATCCGATGACGCGGATCTTGGCGTATTCTAGAGAAAGATTTTGCGGAAGATTTACGGGCCTTCGCGCGTTGGCGACGGCGAGTACCGCAGACAATGGAACGATTGGCTGTATGAGCTTTATAACGACATGGGCATAGTGCAGCGTATTAAAATACAGCGGCTCCGCTGGCTTGGTCATGTCGTTCGATTGTACACCGACGCTCCAGCTCGGAAAGTATTCAACTCGGAACCTGCTGGTGGTAGCAAAGGAAGAGTAAGGCCCCCACTGAGATGGAAAGACCAGGTGGAGAAGGACTTGGCTTCAATTGGCATTTCCAATTGGCGCCAGAAAAGAAACGACTGGCGTGGCGTACAACCCGCCCCCCAAAATATGGCCTTGGTAAATACTATAGCTAATTTCTTCATAATTGGTGTTGCAATAATTCTTTAGCAAAAAATACGTTTACGATAAAATTATTGAAAATGGACGTGGCAGCGCCCTCTATGACCACATATGTTTATCGATAACAAAATCGATAAATAATCGATACTAGAATCGACAAAAATATTTACTACAAAGTCGATAGATAATATCGATAACAAAATTGATAAATAATATCGATTACAAAATCAATAAAATATCAATCAGCCCAATTCTGAATACTCCCAGGGAGTTTGTTCTCCGGGAATTTGTTTCTCCCGAGAAATCAATCCTCCAATAATTAACTCCCAGGAAGTAGCAATTTCTCGAAAATTTGGAAGGAGAAATGTAAACTTCGCAAGAGATGTTTGATACTTTTTCGACAGCTCAACTCCGATATTTAATAAAAAAAATCCGCAGGGGAGGAAAGGGGAAAAAAAGAAAACTCGCAGGGAGTTCCTGTTCAGAATCGGCCTGAATAAGAAAATCTATAAAAATACCGATAACAAAATCGATAAATATAACGATAAGTGACCAATCCTAACAAATCGACGACCAATCTATAAAAATACCGATAACAAAATCGATAAATATAACGATAAGTGACCAATCCTAACAAATCGACGACCAATCGATTGCATACATTTATTTTTCGTAAATGCTTGGATGGGGTGCTACATAATGGAGCCCATTTGCTATGTTGTACCGAAGCCAGCAACTGTACCAAGCTTCCGAGAAATTGCTGGAGCGGTTACCAAGATATATGTACACATGTAATCATAAGTGGGCGTGGCTACGCCCATTTTACAAAAATTTATAATACTCCTATTTTTCGTCTAAAAATCATTGTAAATATTAATTTTGAGTGAATAATCTTCAGTAGTTACTAAAATATCGCAGTTTTCGTATTTATGAAGACTACCGTTATATGGAAGGTAGGCGTGGTTACTTTCCGATTTTGCCCATTTTCAGTACCATCCATCCTACGCCCGAAAGAAGTGCACGTATAAAGTTTCGCTAAGATATCTCAAATTTTGCTCGAGTTATCGCGTACACAGACGGACGAACAGCCTGTCTCTCGATTCGTTTGCCTGTTACAAACTACCGTTATGTGAATAAAGTTTATTACCCTTGTGCACAAGTTCACTCGGGTATAAGAAAAAACAACTAAGGGCCAAAGTCAGAGAAATAACTACCAAACAACCGAATTCGAAAATATAAAAGAAAAACAGCCAAGTTTGGTTGGAAACAACCAACAGCGACAACCGTGAACAGCAACGGCAATCAAATCGACAGTGGCGGCATTAAGCAAAGGTACTATAATTTGCGCTCCGTCGATAACGGTGTGCGCGCATTCATTATTTTTGCTATATGTGACGGTTATCACATGTATTGCGATTCAGTATTCAGCTTGATGTTTATGTTTTCGTATCGTGCACGGACGCAACAGTACTTATATTTGCATGGAATTAACCGGTAACCGGTGTCTCGTTATAGCGCGTATTGTTGTGCTTTTTTTCGATGTTCATGTTGTATTTCATGTCGTCTGGTGCACGCGCCTTAAATTGAAGTAGAAAAAAAATCGCGAATAGTGGAAATGTGCTAAAAATACACCTACAACATTTTGCATTTCATGTTTTGCAACGCATTTCCAGTGTGTTTATGCAGTTGGAAAATAAAGTATAAATAAAAGAAAATTTTACTATGCACTAGCAGCGGAAAAACTACATTGCAATAAAAGAAATTGAAAGTAAAAAACTAAAGTGAAAAAATACGGTTGTTCTGTTACTGTTCCGAGTTGGTCGTGTAATTGCATTCGAGTTAGGTATTATTTTTGTTTTTATTATTTAAACAACGGGTTTTTAGCTACACATGATTTTTGTGTTTACCTTTTATTTTGAACTAACGGGTTACATTAACACATAAAAAGCACCGACACCGGTTTTGGCTGATGCGAAAGGCGCAAAGGTTTCGGTTTGGTTTGGTGCATCGATAAATATTGCATTGCACTTTTTAATAAAAAAATAAAATTTACTTTAAGCTTAATAAGATCAAATTTAATTGGATTGAGATTGCATTTCAATAAACAGGTTTGTACCAAATGTTAAGATTTTGTAATTTTAGTAGATATGCATACATATTCGTCGCTTGAAGTACAAAACCGCGTATCAAAATGCAAAACTGCGTATGTGAGGTTGCATAAATTATTTTCTAGAGAGTAAAAACACTCGTATTTCAAAACTTTTTATATAGTGCAATCGCATTTCTGGCTAATATATTTCAGCACGAATGGATAAGGATTGAGCCAAGAGCTTATGTGAGTAAATCCAATTTTTGACAGCAAATGTCAGTTACGCGGAAATGCGTTACAAAATTAAGGGCCAGTTTACACTTAGATTAAGTAAACTGAGTTTAAATTGAACAGCTGGCTGACATTTGATAGGCTGGTCTTAGTTTAAACCTGCCAGATCGGTCGTTTAAACTTGGTTCAAACAACGGCCGTGCACTGAAAAACTGGTCCTAAGGGTATTCATCAAACCTTATATGTACATATATCGTCGATCTTTTTATACAAAACCGCCCATCGACCAGTTGCAAAACCGCCTCAAACGCCATTGTGACATAAATGAGATTTGGTAACCCTGAACTCCGGGCATCGCGATATATGCATAGGAATCGTAAAATCGTTATTAAAACAACAACAGATTTGTAAAATAATAGCTAGAGAAAGGCGACAATGGCTTCAAATAAAAACCGTTTCTTCGCTCTCCTCTAAAATTTGAATGTCGTAAGATAGGCGGTTTTTCAAAATCATCGACGATATGCATTATAAACCGTATAAACTTATAATCTAATAATCTTTATAAATTAACTGTCAGTAAGTTGTATAGGAAATCGTTTACACATTTCTGATAAATTTCTCCAGCGATTTCACTGAATACACTTGATAAACTGAAGCCAATGCAATTCTGTCCCAACTCGTGTTTTCTTGGGCCATAATCGGGATCCTCATACAAATTTTGCACGCAAATTCAACAACAACGACATGATCCTGATATAAATCTGGGTCAATTTATTATCCGTTCGGTTTTGTCATTGAATAAAGATAATTTGTTTCTTGTAATTTGCTTCAAATAAATCGCCTTTATGTTAAAATACTTATTTAAATTAATACTTCCCATTTAGTGAGGTCATTTCTAAAATTTCTTAATCCTCGTGCTGGTAGTAGAAAATTAGTGATACTGAGCTTGATAACCAAAGAAAACATGACTATTGTCGAAAGTGTTAACGAAAGGAGAGTATGGGGCGTTCATGTAACAGAGTGCTTAGATGAATACCACTATTATATTTTCGAGTTGTTTAACCAGTTAATAGTCGTATATACTGCAAGAGTGGAAGCTATATTTGTTTATTTCACATTTTGAAAGCAAAAAATAAAAAAACATTTTAAAGCGTTTGTATAAAATAAACCTATAACTAAGTCTGTCTTAACACTAATAAATAATTTATTATTATGGCATCAACAACTGGTCATAAACTCGGCTCAAATTTAAAATTTTTCATTATAAGAAACGTGCATGAGATTGTACTCAAGTACATAGGTACGAGGTACGTACTTACATATTTTCGTAATTTATTTCGAAACTTCAAAAGAGGAAGATAGAGATAAGAAAATATACATATGAATATGCAAATAATTTATTAAACCTAATTAGTTGGATACTCTAGGCAAAGAAATTTCCCGGAAAATGTCAAATATTTTTAACTGCAATTAGTTCCCCTTACGTTTGGTGCTGTATGGCTTACGCTCTCGTGTATATCTCGCTATTTTGCAGTGAAATGCATGCTGCGGTTTATTCCATTCCATTATAAAGAACGCATTTATACGAAAAAAAAAATTCTTGTACCTAAATTTTTAAATGCACAGGAGTAATATAACTTTATCAGTCATTGATTCAAAAAGATATAAGCCAGCAGCGAATTGTTCGTGAAAACACGTTATAAAAATGCATTCAGTTCTGTAAAAAAATGGGCACACGATATTTTGCTCAGTTTCGACTATTTATCTTTGTATATAATACTTAAACGCCATATAAATCCACGTTTTAAACTTTGTAGAAAAATTCTACAAATTTTCACAAAAAAAAAAACTTTTTATTAATCATTTTTAGCGAAACTGTAAGTATGCTGTTTTGTAACCCATTAAATTCTATTTTCTTCCATACAAAAAAAAAATTGTCGAACATAGTAAAATTTGTTAGAAATCTGCACTATAAAATTGTCGTTGTGCAACTATGTTAAATTTTTCTATTTTTTTATGTTTGAAATCTGGCTTTTATAAGAACGTATCATTTGGTCGCGGAGTGTACAACGGTACACATAGAACAAGGAGTTCCTTTATTTTATTGAAAAACGATTAAAAAAAAAATAAAACTTTTTTCGAAACTGCGTTTTTCACAGATTTTGGTAGGATATATTAAGATATACCTTCAATAAAAATTGTAAAGTGTTAGAACCAGGGAAGGTGATCATTATAAGTAAATAAAATTTAAATCAGCATGTAATCAGTATTTCCGGTTATTTTTTTTCGCTTAAAAATAATAATTATTATTGAGTTGATTTATTTTTTCGCTCAACGGAAATAATTATCATTTCAGTTTTATTTTTTCGATCACAAATAATAATTATTTTATGATTTTTATTTTTTTTTCGCTGAGAGATACTCATTATAAGGGAAGACAAAAATATGCACAAAAATCTTGGTTATATGTTCATTAACTGACTCTAAAATACTAATAATATGCTTGAGATATGCCCCAATAAATGTATGTATGTATATGGGCAAATCTAAAAAACAGGTAACCTTGGTGTTATTTAGCTTTATTTTCACTGTTGGAAACTATATCAAGCTGGTTCCTTTTGGATATAATTCATCGACTTATACTTGAAGCCTCAAAATCAATTGATCATAACTGCATAACTTTTGAATTATAGGTGTTTAAATTTGAAACAAAAAAATAATGAAAACAAGTGAATTTTTTATGTAACTTTTAAGAGGGGCAAAATTAATTATCTTGATTTGAAATTTAATGGGTATTTAACACTCATGTGTATACTTCATGTTTATGTAGTATGTAAGAAAAGTGTGCATTAAAAAATAACGAAATGGCAAGTAACTCAAAGTCTCTAACTCCACTTTTCACAATTTTCAAAATTTTCGGTTTATCGCGTATAGTTTTTGAAGCATTTAGTTTTAAGAACTTTTTAAGTATGTATGTATTGTATTCTACAAACAATTACGAATAATTTGATACCTTAGCAAGAGGTGTGCTTTCAAAATAAACCAACTTTTAAAGATAAAAAATATTCTGCGACCTTGAGCGTAATTTTTATTCCAAAAACATTTTAATTGAAGGCCCATTTGGAAAATATGTAGAAACGATCTAAATATTTTTATAACTACTAGTCCTCATAAAGTTGCATATACCTGTAAAATGCTTCAAAAAATGTTCTCTAGAAGTGTGTAAAAACCCAAATTTAGTACTTTTAATTATGCTCCTTCTTGTAGTCAGAATATTTCGAGGGTGGTATCAAATCAAATTTTTTTCGACAAAGGTTCTGATAGCTGCTCTTACTTAATTGGAGCCTTCTAAATTTAATGGCGTCCCCGGTTTTGCCCGATTCTCTCCACTTTTGGAGATAGCGGTATTTGAAACTTTTACAATTACAATTTATTATTGAGATATGAAGTTAGAGTTAAAACGCAAAAACACATATCTGAGTAATCAGTTGTATTGGAGCTATATGTTAAAGTGCACCGATTGCGATAAATTTATGCGTTATGTGCAAAATTTTAGTAAAATAACTTCAAAACTGAGGGAGTTATTATAAAAAAGTTAAAGTTTAATCAAATTATTAAGTACCGTTATCACGAAAACCGGAGCCAATCTGGTAATACGGGGGATGCCATTGAACGTCCCCATTAAGCGAGTTCAACTTTCAAACTCTTTGCTCAAAATTTACAACTTGAACAATGTAACTTGAACCCAGGTTATACTTTTGTTTTCACAACACTTGATGGAAATAAATTACACCTATATTAATAGATTTATTAAGAGATTACCGGTAAAATGATATATAAAACATATGTGTGCTCACAAAAGGTTAAAAATAATTTAATTTTTTTTTGGAGAGAGTACCTATTTTTTAAATTTGCCCATATGTATGTATACACATTTATTTACATACACTTCCATCCACATGAATAGAGGCGCTTTTTATGGGTTGTTTTACTTTTATTTGGTTTTGATTATTTTTCAATTAAAAAACAGTTCACTCTCAAAGAAAATCCGTATAAGCGGAAGTTTCAAGCTTCGTGGAAAATTAGAAAGAACATTTTTGGCAGGAGCGGAAAAGACTTCTTCTTATAGCGATTTTCTTCAAGTATTTTGCAAAACTTTGAATATAAAATCTTTATTGAAAATTGTGTACTATTTTGGGCTTATCGGATATTCGGTGCCTCTTTTGGACTTAGCAAATTTGTCTTTTATTAGCGAATTCGTCTATTTATTATGTAAATGATGAATTTTTTTTTTTTCATTCTAAACTAGCGATATGTGCATACATATGTATGTATTTGTGTAGTTATTAATAAACATTTTGAATGGCATTTTTCTCAGCTCATCGATCTTTGTAATGTATTAAAAATTATTAATTTCGAAATGAACCTGCATCGAGTGTGCTAAAACATCCATTATTTATACATACATACTTATGTACATACATACGTACATATGTTGTTCGTGTTTAGCAAACTTGGCTTTGTTAGCAACTGGGTGGCTCAATTAAATAAAATTGTATAATTTTGATGTTAAATTGTTTGTAACACATGAAAGCAGCAGTGGCAGATATATAGAAATGCAGCTATGCCAGGTTGACCTTCCTAATGTCATTCTGATGATTTTTCTTGCCTGTTGACGTTCAGACGTTTTTAGGTAGAAAAAAAAAATTTGTAACAAAACACTTATGCCGCGTTTACATTATGCCAATAGCAAGCCAGTCCAGTGAGCCACTCCAGTTACTGGCATAATAGGAAGGGGGGATAATTTTAACAATAGAAAACCAAGCTATTTATTATTTCAACGGTATAACTGCCAACAGTGACGGTTTTATCAAAAAGCGAGCCCTTTTTATGTGAGGCAAAAGGTACTTTGTCTTGTTCTCGTTCACCGCTAGACCTACCTCTTTTGAGTTCTAAGGGCCGTTTGACACCGTTTGGCAAATCTAAAAAAGCCACCCCTAGGTTCGGCCAATTTTTTTGTTTGAAATTGCCATCCAAAGATATTTTAAACTCAAGGTACGGGCCCAATGCAGGCTTGCTTCGCTTTGGGAACTGCGAAGAAATATACTAAAACATATGAAGGCTGGCCATATAGCGACTTTGCTTCACTTGCTTTAATCGCCTGGCAGTTTCAAACAGGTAAATGTTTTATTTGAAAGCGTTTTATAACCTTTTGATATACTACGTTTATACGCACAGATTAATCGACTTAATTGAAAGCGCATTGACACCGTACACATTTCGCTCTAGTGTTTATACTTACAGCTTTATATCGGCATCAAAGTAACCGTCTTCAAAAGCAAACAAAATAAGCTCTTTTTATTTGACATTTTATAAGTTAACATAATGAAAAGTGATAAAAATTTAGTTTTATTCGGCATTATAAAATCGTGGCAAAGAAAAGGAACGATTATTATTAATCAGCTTTTAAATACTGATGCGATTATTTGGAATTTGAGCGGAACAGCTGATCTCCAATTCGCTTTGAGTGAGAGCGGTGTTTATTCACTCTTTCTAACTGTCTGGAGAAATAAACTACCGATTTGAAATGGAGTGTGAGCCAAAACACTTCGCTCTTTCAAAGCGAGTTGAAATTCAGTTTATACATATGTTTTGAATCGCGGCGAAATGAATTAAAGCGACTTATGCATGCGTATAAACGTAGTAACAAACAGGTTAAACTGCTGAAGGCTTTTTTAAACAAAACATTACAAAATAACGAGACAGGTTGCCTTTGGTTGAAATTCAATTGAAAATGAATTAAAGAACCTGCCTGTACGTAAATAATTTGAATTTAAATAAAAGTGATTATTATTTCCTTATTTATATTTAGCATATCCCTAGCTTAGAGTGAAAAGTTGCTAAGTCTGTGTTTGCAGATTGTACAATTTCCTTCAAGTATTTAAAAAAAAAACTCCAAATAAAGCATTTCAGATTTTTAAGGCAAAGCAAAATTCCATACGAATCAGAAGGATTTGGCTTATCGAATTCTCGATGCCTCTTTTGGACTTAGCAAATTTTCCTTTCATTGAATATAAATGAGACAGAAAGAAAACAACAGCACACCAATCCTGTTCGATTTCTCTTGCTTCCTACATCATAAAATGAGCTGTCATAAAAAGTAGACTTAGCAACTTTTCAATCTAAGCAATATACATATGTATATGAACAAGAAACGCTGATAAGACAATTTTTGAACTAGTGATGTAAAAGGTACACAAAGTCGTCTCTTGAAAAACCGCTTTTTGGAGTCAGAGTTTTAGTTAGTAAATGTACATAAAAACAAGTAGGTAATTATATTTTTCTATGCATTGTTGTTCTTATTTTTTATAAAAATAAAATTCATTACTTCATACAGAACTCGAGAAAATGACAGAAATTCATATTTTTCAATTCGATTTCGTCGAAAAATTTTAAGTATGTAAATTGTAGAAAATAAAGTGCGAGTTTCGAGTCGGTAAAAATTACCGTTGATTTTTAAGATTTATTTTTTTCGCTGAGGGTGTTGCGTTCCATCTTTCAAATTAGAAAAGTTTGGGCTCATGCGTTATATGGAAGAAAGTACAAGCAAGCCTGCATTGGGTCAGCATCTGCAGGAGTGTACCGCGAAATTTGTTTGTTTGCTTGTCAGATGGTGTTACCATCTAATGCACATATGTACATACATATGTATGCCAGCATGGAGCACTTTATAATTTCCAGATGTTTGACAGATCCAGAAAAATGTGCTAAAAAAATACACGAAATCCATGCGGCTGGAACTCTTAGAGTATACCACAATACTCCATACAAGTCTTAAGCNCATGGAGCACTTTATAATTTCCAGATGCTTGACAGATCCAGAAAAATGTGCTAAAAAAATACACGAAATCCATGCGGCTGGAACTCTTCGAGTATACCACAAGTCTTAAGCAATAATTAATTGTTATTTTTTTTTTTTCTTTTTCGCGTTTGATTATTTTGAACTTAATTGCCCGGATGGTAATTATTTATTTGCACAATTAATTATTCGCCAGTACATAAAACAATTTCAAGTGGTGATAATAAATAAAAAAATTTAAAANAAAAAAAAATCCCGCTATAAAACGTACGCCTGCAACAACATACATGCATACATACGTATGTATGTACACATGTACGTGCGTTCACATTAATACAAAAAATTTATTTATATAGGTAGGTACTGACTACTTGAAACTTGCAAGCTTTTATTTTATAGTAGAAAAATGTGCTTAGCACATAGTATTTAGTTATACTATGTATATATATATATATATATATACATATATGTATGTTCATAAGTATCGTTTGATATTTTGAATGTTTGATCTGTTCTAAACAATTATGTATGTCCAGTGGCGCACGTAAACCAATAGTGCACATGAATGTACTTATTATGTACATAAACTTATGTACATATGTATGTATGTATGTATATTCATTTGTATATTTGCCATATTTAAACACATATGTAGTATACGCAAATATGTATGTACATATAGTTTTTATATATTCTTTCAAATTACTAGAAAGTAGTTTGCTTTTGTTTGAATTGCTCGCACATTGTTTTTAATGTGTGTTTAATGAGCAATAAATAACTGTTTTTAAGACTCATCTGACGCTGAGTGTAAATAAACAAATTTAGAAATTTGTACTCGTTACCGGTATATCCGGTGCCCCTTGATCTGGGGTAAAATTTCTCTAGTAATAGGTCGCTCAGGTTTTGTTTTTGTTGTAATATGCTGTATTTTCATACTGTTTTCATGTTGCCAATCCTAATCATAGAGATGGGTCAATTCACATCGAATGTCCCAAGCGCACTGAGCAATGCCTAAGCAAGCTACTTTTGATGATTTCTATAGATTTTTGTAGGGGCTATCCGATGATGAATTTGCATGGTGCAAACTCGAATCGAAAATATTAATTGTAATTTTTCTCAATTATGGTAATTTTTATTCTTGTTTTTAGTCATCTCAATCGAAAGGTAAGGCATTTTTACATAGAAATCATGAATACAAAAGGACTTTTTATTTTTTCGAGTTATAAAGCATTTTAGAGTGCTATAAATCAGTCACAGCACTCCGTCGCTTCACGTCGCACAGTGTTTCGACTATATGGAGGCAGATCGAAGAAAATCATGGTGACAGTTGATAAAAAAAAAAAAAACCGGTTGGACTTAGAGAGGGAAAAGTAAAAGTCTCAAATACAACATTTCACATTATTTACTCACCCGCCCCCTTCTTCACGAACGATACATTTACAAAGAAATGCGGGAATCGGCGCAATACCGAGTAATCAGTTAAATTGCATTTGGCGATTAACCCATTAGAGAAAATGTTTCTTTTTCAACTGTAATCAATTATTTAAATATCGTGGAATATTCAGGTGAAGGTATTTATCATTTATGTATTTGGTACTTTCCTAGTAAAAAAAAGTGTGAGTACCGGTACGTCAGGTCTTGAAATTAGACAAATGTTTTAGAGAATTTAATATGGTTTTAGAATATATAATTTGATCTTTGCGCGCGACTTTGCAAATATATGTAATTTTTTATTTTCTTATTGTTTGATTCTCAGCCTCTTTTTGCATAATTTCGCGAAAATAATTTTTCAAACAATGAAAAAATCTCACAAGTCATTTTACAGTATAACCTTTGTTTTCTGAGAGAGAAAAGCAGGAAAAAATAACCAAAATTCCACCACTTTTAACGACTGTGCAGGCCCAGTGTTTTGTGAGTTTTGGACGTTATAGTGATCCAATCTTCCCCATATTTTATTTATTATTTACGTTTTTCTAATAAATATTTATTTACGT
The DNA here is from genome assembly GCF_001687245.7 of Rhagoletis zephyria. NCBI lineage: Eukaryota > Metazoa > Arthropoda > Insecta > Diptera > Tephritidae > Rhagoletis > Rhagoletis zephyria. The sequence continues at coordinate 12,242 of NW_016171434.1, forward strand.
TTTTCTAATAAAAGAGAGGGCACAAACTAAATTTCATCAAAATCGGATGAAATTTAATGTTTCCGCCCACAAGAGTAGGAGGCGTGGCAATTGATCCAACTTTACCAAATTTCATTATTCCCTGTTTCTATGTAAAACTAGAGCACATGCCAAGTTTCAGTGCCTTCACCTGCCTTCATATAGTCGAAACACTGTGCGTCGGCACCGTTCGCTTGTACCATTTAGAACAACGTACTGTGACAGCAAATTTAAAATTTATTTTTTTTTTAACTCGCCATCTCAGACGTTTGTATAACGGTTGATTTGATTTTTTTCACACAAAAAACTACAAACTATTCCAAAGTATCTAAGTTAAGCAATAAATACTTCTTAATACTGATTACAAACAAAACTAAAGGGTTTCAAACTTTTTTTATGAGAATTTAGAGGCCGTTGTTTTAAATGTAAAAGTTGTGTTATAACGTTAAAAAAGATTTTTTTTGCTTAAATACAGTATTGTAGATGAATATCTAAGGAAGTTTTTGTAAAAGTTTCAGATTCAAACATCAAGTAGTTCCAAATTTATAACAATGTTAAATTGACGTTCACGGTAAGCAGGTTATCGCGTTCTAAAGCGCTTTATAACTCGGAAAAAAAAATCCCTTGTTTACTAATGATTTTTATGTATGTATGTACATATGATTATTGTTTGATCATTAGTGGTGAAACACTTAATTGCACAAATGCACTTGTGTTTACAAATGCGCATGCATATGTAACTATTTACATATGTATGTATGTATGTACGCGTATGTATGTATATATACCATACAACGTAATTACATGCGATACGTTGGAATTAACTGGGAAGCTTCCCATTAACGGCAAATGTAAACAATAGTAAAAAAGTACTTAACCGAGTTCTCTTATTATGGCACCATGTATTAAAGGTACATTTTTTTTCTTAAATATTAAATTTTTATAGACGTAAGCGTTTACTTAGTTTTATCTATGATTTTTTTTTAGGTAACGATTGTTAATATAGTAGATACTAACGGAAAAATTATATTATACCCATAAAAACCGAAGGTTATTTGAATGATCCTTTCCTACCGTGGGTGATATATTAGACCACGCCAAGAAAGGATCCTGCAATGTGACCGTACCCCGGCCAAAAATCCCAATCCCATTTGGAACAATATAAAAATTTATGATTGATCGTATTTCAGTGTTAATTTTTGTAAGAGCAAAACCACATTTCGTAAAATAAAATTTATTTAATTTTACATTTTACATACATATATGTACATTAGAGCGTGCCTTATTTTTTTTATTTTGAATACAGTCTCACCCTCCATTAATTTGCGGTTGGCTACAAGGAGAGCTGCCCTAAAATTTTACGCCCCTTGGACTACGCCTTTCCTGCCCGACTTGCGTATGAAGTTTGAATTGCCGTAACTCATACCACATGGTGATCCATGTGCAGTAATGTAGCGTATAAAACCCTTTTTTTTTAATTTTCATTCACTAAATTAGGTAAATTTATTTATTTAACTAGCCTGTAAGATTTCGGTTCAATAATCTTAATTTAAAATTTTCTTTGTATTTTTCGCGTAGGGAAGGCGTAAAATTTTAGGATACTTTTTTTTTTGTACCCATCCTCAACTTTTTAGGGGGTGAGACCGACAATAAGTCTAAACAAAAAATCTGTCCATAGAAATATGGGAGAGTCCAATGTATGTAGTGCATCACTTTTTAGCACCAATTGCTATTTGAAAAATAGATAAAAAAAAACGTGTCCCCCACAAAGTTAGCACAATCTCTCTGTACCAGCCGGAAGGTCGAAATAAAAGAATCGCTTTGCTAAATTTCTGACTAATTTGCAAAAATCTACCCAGACGCTAAAATGTGCATATGTATATAAATATGTGTGTGTGTTTCTATTTAGCACGTGTTGTGTTGAGTTTTTTACAACCAACAAAGCATCTTGGCGGCCAAATACTCACCCGCCATCCACAATTTAACAAATCGTCTACCAAAACTTTTGCACTGACCCACCAAATTAAATGAAACGAAAAGCATAATGTCGAACCCAAAATTCAATTAGAACATATGTGTGAATTAACCTGACAAATTTATGAATATCGTTGCTCTTTGCATAAAGACTCGCTTCTAACCGTTCGGCGCCGCCAACGCAGTGCATTACCGCGGAGAGGCAAGAAACTCGTC
>NW_016171435.1:0-14449 GCF_001687245.7 Rhagoletis zephyria
TATTCATGATGAAATGTCAAAGCATACTGAGCATCTTTCTCTTTGACACCATGTCTGAAATCCCACGTGATCTGTCAAATACTAATGCATGAAAATCCTAACCTCAAAAAAATCACCCGTTACAACGTTCCACGCGCGCACGCAGATACCAACTGCGGGCGCTTAAAAAATGCATACACTTTACAAACGCACACGCAGCCAAGAACACACATGCATGTGGGTAGAAAATCTTATGATTGTTGCTTTTACGAATGTACAAATACGCAAATAAGCCCAAGAGAACTCAACTGAAATGCCAATTCAAGTGGAAAAGTGGCAGCAAAACGACTGATAAAAAAAGAAGACGAAAAAAGCCAATTTGGCTGGTGTTATTTTTGTACTTTTAAACGCTTGGTTTTTTTTCCTTCTTTCTTTTAAGCAAGAATATATGTACTTAACAAGGCAACAACAATGACAAAAAAAAAAGATTCTTATTGGAGTTGTCGAAAATGTATGCAAATACTGCAAAGTGAAATTGTTGCTGCCAATGATTTTGAGTCAACAAACTCTTTGATGTCGATTGCCAGGGACAATGACAATGACGACGACGACGACGACGCCGACAGCAGCCACAAGGATAATGACAGTGTTAATGGATGATGGATGTGGTGATGGCAACTTTCATATGTGTGTTTAAATATGTATGTATTAAATGCATTGATGATGTTAAATGGCTGTCACATGCATACATATGTACATATTCACAATTTTATATGTTTAGTATTTATTACTTTAGATAAGTAACAAGGAAGTGAAGGAGTTAAACGTAGCAGTAATGCACTAATACTCCCCTGCAAAAAATTGTGCGACTAATCTCTAAAGAGAGTATTCCGGGATTACTCTCAATCGGGTACAATTGGGTATTAATTAGTCCCAACTAGTCTCATTCGGGTACTAATGGAGGTTAATTAGTCTCGACTCATCCCTTATGGGTATAATTGGAGATCAATTAGTCCCCGACTCATCTCTAACGGGTACTATTAACGATTTAATTATATGTACGCACTTAGTAAATGAAATTTCATGTGCGGCGTTGGCACACAGAGAGAGTATTCGCCTAACAAAACTGAGCACCCCGGTTCGAATCTCAGCTGGCGAAAATTTTTATTTTTATTTTTTAAAAGTGAATAGTCGCTTTTTATACCCGTTCGGGTATAAAGGTGAACAATTAGTCTCTTCATAGGACATGCTCGAACAAAAGCGAACAGTTCATTCCATATAAAGAGATCAAATGTGGTATTAGTCGCATGTTCCTTTGCGATTGCTCCCGGAGTCATCCCGGATTAGTCGCATTTTTTGCAGGGTCAGCACAATCACACCTACACACACAGACACACATATACATAAATATTTATAGCATTATTTTTGCACCATTCGACACTCAATTTAACTTTGATGTTTACCAAGAAATTCAAGCCATCATCATCGACATCATCATCATCATCAAACATATGCGCCAGCTCAAAACTCAGTCTTCGTATGCGCCTTAATGTATGCTTTGATTTTTCCTGCATCGCTTTTATGTGTGCAAAATTAACCATTCAAGCAAACACTTGTCATTTACGGTGTGTCTGATGTGCCATCTTACATGTGTGTTTATATTGCCGCTACTCGTATGCACATACATATGTATGTATGTGGCATGGGAGTGATTGTATGATTAACACTAGCTCAATCAAAACCAAAGAAAACACACAAAAAGCTAGTCATCAGCTTCGTTCAACTTCAATGCCGCATCCTTTCCTTGGCATCAAAGTGTCTGGCTGCTGTTGTTGCCTTAATGCCTCATTTGCGTTGTGTATTCATGTGTTAATGTGTCACACATTAATCCCTAAAAGGGGGTGGACCCTTTCGATGCCTGCGGTGACAGTCCTTCTGCTTGCTTTTGCATTATATGCTATTTGTCCTTTTTGGTGTTGTTTGACTATTGGACACTTGAATGTGTCACTAAATGGCTTACTTTAATCCTTTTTTCTTCGCTTGTTTATTTATCAATCAATCTTGTTTGTGGTACGTTGCAGGATTTGCTTGATTGCTTGGTAGATTTTTTGTTTGTTAAAAACTGTTCTCGAATTGCTGCTTTATCTCCCCTCAAAGTTTAAGACAAGTACAGATGCCACATTCCTTCTATCTCGTGGAGATTTTATTCCGAATACTCGGCGTTCTTCACTGCACCTTAAATGTACTATTTTTGTTTTTTTATATTTCATCTATTTTATCAATTTAATTGAACAAAAAATTTTCAAGTGAAAACTATATTCAATGCCATGTATTAGTTTTCGAGTAATGCGCGTGCAAACATACAACAAACAGACAGACAAACAAAAAATAAAGACCCCTCATATTAATTTTTCTTTAAAATCTATAGTACAGACATCGACCTGTTACAATTATATTATATATATAATAGATATCAGTTGTACCAGTGTGATCAGATGATTCAAAAAATTAAGCTAAGTTGGCATTAATAAAAGACTAGACAAAGTCAGATGTTATGAAAACTTAATTTCGAAAAAAATTAGTATTTTCTTCCTAAAAACTGATCTGCAGTGCCACATGTTCAGCGAGGCTCTGTTTAAAAAAAAAGTAAATCGTTCCTTGAAAAACTTTATATTATAGTATGATGGCAATACAACCAATTTCTGGCAAGCGGCAATCCTGTATAAAATAAGCAGCCGGCTTACCAAAGTTCAATCGGAATCTCTGATCTGATCCAACAGTGAATAAGTCAGTAGGGTAATGATTCCAGATACTACAGCCCTTCGAGTCCTCCCTGAATGGGATTTGGTTAGTTAAGAACCTACTCGGATCCAAAATCAATATGCAGTGATCGGTATGGGCCGGAATGAACTAGACACTTCTTAAAATTCCCGAATGACGAGCTGGAAGTGGAGCTACGATTTCAAGCCAAATTTCAATTAGCACTGATCTCTGCACTCACTCCAGCCCTTACTTATCCCAGATACATCATCTGTCAGAGAGCGTTGAAGAAGTTTGAGAAATTGGTATTTTATATGCCTCCGCATTAAGAACAAGCTTGTCTTGTTAGCGCTATCCTAAACCAAAGATGGTGGCTGGATTTTCAACCAAACTCAGGTATTCTTAAATTATTTAATAGGGGTTGGCCAAGGACTTTTCTGTAATTGAAAATAACCCCTCTCCTCTTTGTGGAGTACCCTTACTCACTTTTCGTTGTATGAAAGATCTGTCCACTCTGATGCAAAAGTTCTGTTAAAAGTCCTGCTATACGTACATAAATCTGAGAAGGTCGTCCTGGACATTCAGTTTATCTAGTGGTTTACAATTTGCTCAGGTAGGAAGTTATTAAAAGCACCCCTGATAACAAGTAGGCGCGAACCACGAGAAGAACTGGTCGATGAGCTATAGAACTGCCTTTACGACTGATTCTACCGAGCTGCCCTTGCAGTACATATGCTAGTCCGTTGATAATCGAATTATGGGAATCCCCCTTTTTATACTCAGATCAAACATTATCTCAAGGAGAGAAACGGTTAGAGACAAATTTTTCTAAAATCCATAGCGGACAGATGTTAAACCTTGCCTGCTTTGGAAACAAAAGTAGCTTTGACCACCTTCGAAGGTTATGGAATTTAGCTACTACGTAGGCAGTTCTCTGCAGATTTCTGCAGTTGGGCTGGTATGATGCCATTAGAATTCGCGGCTTCAAAAGATATGGCCAAGTATAATTTGGATGGCAACCCAGCACCCATTCGAGAGCGAATGAAGCCGAACCCACCTGGCACCTTCCAAACATATTCGGGTTAACGGTTTAACAATATATTCAGGGTCTGGACACCAGCAAGTGGGAGCTGCCATGTAGGATACCCTTGCATCGAAAACGTTGATTAATACTCGATAAGATCTTTGAATGAATAACTCGGCAAATTTTGTAAGGATGATTTGCATCTCAGATGTCTCTCTGCTTAACTGGCTGATGCCCTTGTGAGTGTAAAAGCAGGCTTCATCGACACTTAAGAGATTAGAGAGACAGGCCATGCTTAAAATACACCAGGTTTGGAAAGCCACTTTTCTCCAATAGCTTCAGCAAATCGTGGGCGAAAACAACTCAAAGTAGTGGTGAGAGGACTCCTCCTTGAGAGTTACCTTAACTCATTCTTCTCTAAAAGAAGGTCCTGCCCCGCTCTCCAACACACGCTCTCCTACGACCTGAAAAAGTCAACCTCGACATTCAGCTATTTTAGGAAGCTTTCAATTGCATCAGTCGGACGGTTATTTAATGCTCCCTCAAGAAAAACTGGTCAATAATCTCTAGAACCAGAGCTTCGGAGCTAAGATTTTTTTCATCGCTATAATGGATGTATTTTATTTCGCTCCGAGCTCCGCTCTTGCTCCACTCCCGCTCCCAAAAAAAAACTCTTTATGTATTTACTTATTTACATATCGAACCCTAACCGCCAAAAAAACTTGGGAGATTTTTTTTTTAATTTTCTGTTTGATGCAGAAATGCATCTAGATGCTCTACAAACACTTCTGCATCCAAAAAATAATAAAAAAAAATTGCCAAGTTAATTAAACAGAATGGAAATTTATCTAACACGGTTGTTTTCAGTGGAAAAAAAAAATATTTAAGCAACGACAAAAAAATTTTTCAAAATAAATCGTTACTAGGCCAGAAAACAAAAAATCAAATTATTGAAACTTTTTCTAAGGAGCTAAGAAGCAAATGAAATTTTCTGCTCTTTGCTCCGGCTCCACTCCGGCTAAAATTCTTTGCTCCGCTCAGGCCCGAAGCCCTGTATAGAAATACATATTTGAAAAGCTGAGGCAAACAAATCAATCCTTCGAAAATGAATGGCCGTCGAAAGGAAACAGTTTAAATACTCGTCAGCAGCGGCTGCTGAATGAATTATTTGCTTAAATCTTCGGTATCTTTTAAAAATAAAATTAGGTCCAAATATGAAGTCCTTCATTTACTACTTCAATTTTTTTTTAAATTCGTGTACTATTTAGAACAAGGGTACTTCTCAGCTTGAAAAGGTTGGCCACATTCCTTAATTGTGGTAATATCATAGTACTATGAATATATGAAGCATAAGATAAGATGAATAAAAACAACAAATACACCGCGACCAAAAAGATCTCCTGTATCTTTGGCCAATGTGGCCTAATGAATCCTGAAAGAGCCTTGGTAGACGAATTCCTTATAGCAAAGGGTTCGACCATTGAAGAATTAAAATAAATCACTATTTGTCTGGCCAAAGCCGGCCAGTGACAGAGAATATGATCCTAAATTTCATCATCCGACTCTGTGATCGCATCTATCCGGTGCAAGTGAAATCGCAATTGATGGTGACCGGTCATGTCCCAGAAAGTAGCCTGATGTCATTTTTGTTTACTAAAGCAATGTCGTTTCTGTTGAAAGGGTAGTCGAAGAGCCTGGCCTGCCTAAGACCTTCCACTGCTCTCCAATACTTACTGCGTTCCCTTTAAACCCTTTTCAAGGTTTAATTTTGCGCAGTTAAAAATTGCGACTATTTCAGCAAGAAACACAATGGGTCATTTCCTTATGGGAATTGAGAGTTTGGTGCAAAGTCCAAAGCTACCTGCACCTGCTCTGTCCGCCATCCTTGAACCGTCTGTGTGCCAGTGAACGTATCTGAAATCAAGTGCTGGGAGCCCATTTGCCCAATCTCTTTAGTCATGGAATCAGAGATTCTGCATATTTCCAACCCTGGTATCTTCCCAAGAATACCTGCATGAAGCTTTTTTGCGAAGAAGCCGTTGTTAGATAGTCGGAATTGCAGCTCCCTCTTGGCTGCTGTTTCCTGGATAAAAATATGGAGAGGAGTCCATGCCAGGAGCGACTCTAAAGCCGCAGTTTAACACGGTCAGCCTTGAGCTCAATCCGCATTTTCTACCAAAAAGTCTTCTGCAGGCCCACATGGCCCGCTTGGCTTTAGCAACCGTTTTCTCAAGATTAGAGTTCCAATTAAGTTTCTTATCTAGCGTAATCTCCTGATATTTAACCTCATCGAAGTATTCAAGCACTGTCCCTTCAAGGGTGACCGAACCAAGGTTTGCTTTATACCTTGTTGTAAACGGTACCAGAACAGCCTTCCGAGGATTTATGCTGAGGTCCTCATTGACACACCAGTTTTAGACCTTGCGAAGAGCTGCACATGTAGTTTGATTTAGACGTCGTCGACAACAAGTGACCAAAGCAAGGGAGAAAGGACCCCTCCCCTCGCTGTGGGCAGCCCCTTACGACTCTGATCTTCACTTGAGTATTGACCATGTAGAGTCTAAGCCCCCAGATGCATTTGCAGTATTGTCGAAAACCCCCTCGATGATCCAAGAAGGTTTACAGTTCATAAATGTGCATTTATCTGTATTGGCATGTTAGATGCATTTTCATAATATTTAGTTTGCAGCCCCCTTAAACCCTGAAAATTACTTTGTAAATGTAATTAAATTGCACAGTGGGCATTTATTGAGCAATAAACTTTTTAAATTACATATACTGGAAACATTATTGTCGCTTTTTATTACTTCTGCTTTTATTTCCCCCTTCGCCACTGCAGAGGTACACAAAATAAAAACACCACAATTTTTGATTTAGTTTTCTCATTTCAAATGGGCAAGGATGCTGTGATGTCTGATTTGATTTTGGACAAATAGAAAAACAATTTAACAGTAACATCGTATGTTTTTTTCGGTCTTTACAAACAAATGAATACACATATACATATATACATGTCTGCCGGTATGCACATACATATGTATGTAGTATTAGAAAAAAAAATGTCGGCAGTGAAACTGTGACATATGGCTTATGTGAACCTGCCTACCAAATAGTAGACATTTATTGCATTTAGAGTGAATAGGCGGGTCAACACTTTAACCAACGATTTACTCGTAGAAGTCTGCGGAAAGTAATGACCAAAATATTTTGTTGGAAAATGTGTATTTTTGTAACGGTTTTTATGTAATAATTTGGTTGTTTCTCTTTACTGGTTGCACGCGACCTGCCCAAAATCAATCGTACTAATCAATGGCCAATTACCCTCTGATAAATACCAGCAAATTGGGCACATGCTCGCATTTTGTGTCAACTAGTAATGCAAAAGCATAAATACATATCTCTACAGTGCTTCCATATGTATGAACTTGCCAAAAATGCTGGCAAAAAGTGAGCTACATTCGAACGATTACTTGCAGCTTGCGATGCCAGGACAACATAATCTGTTTAAATATTCCAATCACAAACATTGAGCATAATAATACGTACTCGTTCACATATAGCTCATCATCATTGCCCTAATGACCGACCCTAATAAAGTGGTTGAAGCTGAGCAATCATCATTGACATGCTATGTGACTGACTGGAATGCACACTATGTGGCCACTTGTGCGCCGCAGTGATTGCTAATTAAGCACCAAGGAGGCATTCTTCGAATTGCTGGCTGGCTAGAGAGGAAAAACTACCCTTCTGCTCTCTTGCATAGCATGCAAGCTATCAACAAAGCATTAACATTTAATTCGGTGCACTTAAACCACAATAACAACTGTCTTTTTATGATGCGCATCCTTTGATACGCCTTTGTTGTTCGCACAAATGGGATTTGTCACAGTCGATTGTCAGTCAGTGCTTTGTGTGGCACTAAAAATGTTAAGAATCAAAACCGTTGTGTCAAAAAGCAAAAATCTCGTGGAAGTTTGCAATAATCGTTTCGCTTTTTTTCGCTTACTTGCTTGCTTGCTTCTAACTTCGATACTACATTTTTGTTGGGAAAAATGTTTGCCATGCCATAATAAAATCTTATTGTTATTGCGCATTCAACTTACCTTAACGCACGACTCAGCTTATCATAATTCATATTCGGCTTTGACTTGCGTTCACCCCAACGTCTGGCCACCTCATCGGGGTCGGTTAATTTGAATTCGCCATTTGTGCCTTCCCAGGTGATGCAGGCGGCATTACCGGAATCGGAGAGTAGTTCTAACAGAAATTGCCATAACTGTATTTGGCCAGAACCTGTAAGGAAAGAGAGCAAAGAAACGGTTTAGGAATCTTCCACAAATATTCACATTTTTGTATCTAAACATAACTACGTACTACATATACATTAGACTGTGTCAAATAAAGGACAATTTTCTTCAGGGCCCTTATGAAAATTTTGTTATCGGTCACAAAAAATGATTTCAATTCATTCAAATTCATTTTTCAGCTCGCGTTCGGAAAGATAAGAATTTTCCATGACAAAAACTTATTTCCGCTACTTTTTTAACAATTAAATATAGCAAATAATTTAAAAAAAATTGCACAGTAGCTAGGAATTACCCTTGAAGGTGTTGCTCTTGTTTTGCATATAAAAAAATTATCGAATATATTTCGTATTGAAGAAAACAACTGACATCGTCAACAACAAAAAATTTTGAAAAATCAACGGCAAGGCTGAAATCCACTAGGCATTAAATGACAAAATTTTAAATTTTTTAAATTAAAATTTTTAATGTTGGGCATTAAAACATACCCATGCTATTACGTTAAAAAAAAAAAACAAAATGTCCATTATGTCTGTTTACACATGGCATTTTTTTACAGGCATATTTTTTTTTGACATTATACTGCCTAGTGGAAACTCGACATAGAATCTACGTAGCTACTTCAAACATGCAGGTTATTATATTAAAACTGAATGGGCCATAAGGGTGTTTTATTTATTTGTTTTTTTTTTTTTATCTAACTTTAAAAACAAAACATCTTCTACTTCTCCGGCACTTTTTCTTAATTTTAACTTGACAAAATACCTTTGCTTAATAACTGCCTAAAATTTGCTTAAGGGCTGACTTTAGCGTATCCTTTGTCTTACTTACAATATGTATTACCACTATTCTAAAGAATGGCACCACAACGACGACAAGCGTAACCGTTGAATTAGCATTTTTCGCCTACTTTTTCCGACAATTGCTTTTGACATGCCAACTGACCATAAGTCGTTTCCGTTTCCACCAACAAATGTTTTTAAGGTAATTTGCTTATTTTTACAGGGATTTCGGATATCCTTTACTTATTTTATGTATTTAATCGCTATTTTACATAACACTAAGTCTAGGAAAGCATTAGTTAAATCTCAGGAAACCGCCAAACTTGTGTATCTACGATGATGATGAGTTTTATGCATGCATTAGTTTAGATTTTTTTTTCGAAATCCAAGAACATGATGAAGATACATAACATACTTGCATATGAAGATTTTAATGAAAGGAGAATCACAACATGCCTAGACAGCGCAGCCGCTAGCTTTTAATTCGTTGCACTGTGTCTATATCGCTGTGAAGCTCATGCAGCTCAGCGTTAAATCGTCTGCAGTATTCGCATATGTTTTCATTGTGCATGCCTCCGCGCTTTATACCAGTGACTTATAGAGTGTGGTTTTCGCATGTCGAGAGAGGACTTCACTTTTCAAAAAGTCAAAGCCCAAAGTAGCATTTGTTGGCAAGAGTGATTCTCCGTTGGATTTCAAGGCTGAAAGCTGAAAATATTATTGGTGTTAACGCTGGTCCGCAAATAAACGAGATCTGCTTTTTCAAACTTGTAACTGTCAACGGTGACTTGGGTTCCAAGAAGCTTACTGTTTATGTGATAACAGGAGGGACTTCGTTTCGTCCTCGTTCACCACCAGACCCATTCGCTTTGCTTCTCTATCTCATTCCGAGAAGGCAGAGCAGACGTAGCCCTTCATCGGCATACACCAGCAAGTGTACGCTCTTGTAGTAAATTGTTCCTAAGCGGTTTAATTCGGTGGCTGTTATTATCTTCTCCAACATCAGATTAACGAAATCACACTGAAGGGGGTCACTTAATCTGAATCCTCGTTTGGTGTCAAACGGCACGGAGAGGTCCTTCCCAGTTTTGATGGAGCTGGCGGTATTACTAAACATCATTTCACACAGCTTCTCGGGAATACCAAATTCAGAAATTGTGGCATAAAGGCAACTTCTCTTCGTGCTGTCGAAAGCGGCTTTGAAATCGACAAATACATAGGTGGTGTGTGTCGATCCTATTCTCGCGGGTCTTTTCCAAGATTTGGCGTATTGTGAATACCTGATCTATGTTGGATTTGCCAGGTCTAAAGCCACACTGATACGGTCCAATAAGTTTGTTGGTGGTAGGCTTCAGTCCTTCACACAATACACTCGATAAGACCTCGTAACCTATGCTTAGAAGGCTGATCCCGCGGTAGTAGGCGCGTATGGCGGGGTCGCATGGATTGGGCAGAGCACACTTAAATTCCAGTCGTCGGGCACGCGTTTATCTGACCATATTCTGCTTAATAGTTGATACATGCACCTTATCTGCTCCTCGCCGCCGTACTTGAATAGCTGAGCTGGCTTAATAAGTGTTTGCCACAGAGTCGATATTTGCCGAAGGCATATTAAGAAAAGAGTCGATGGTAGCAAACCGTTGCAATTATTTGACAGCCCAAAACAAACGTTTATTGGGAGATCCCTCCAAAGTATCCGGATCCTCACCCTAAGATCTAGTTTAGGACCTTCTGTGTATATGGCAGTCGAGTTATTTTGTAGGTCAAAACCGAATCGTCTTCTCAATCATTCTTATAAGGAGTATATCTACATATGCAGATAATTTTTTGTCACACTTAAGGGGGTATGTAGTAGATTTGGGTGCGGTATTAAATATTCAATCCCAATCCCACACATCCCGACATTCAATTTAAATAATTTTTACTAAACTGGATGTGAATACAATGTAATAAAATAATAAAATTTTATGCTATCTTACGTTGGGAGCCAGCACATTGACCCTTATGAATAAAATATTAACCACTTGCTTTTTCTTAAAATTTCAAACCTTTTACTCAATTTGTTCGAATAAATTTAAGTGAAAGGCATGCAATTTTAGGAAAAAGCAATTGCTTAGTTATTATACATACGGCACATTGTCTTGAAAATCAACAAAATTTCATACAAAATAAATTAAGCAAACAAAAATTAGGAAAGAATTATTCAAACGCTTTCACCCTTCAGAATTATGTAGGTAGATATGCCTTCTGCTCACATACATATATACTTACATGCATTATACGCAGTGGCGGATTTACCGTAAAGACAACATAGGTAGGTGCATAGGGCGGCAAAATTTGAGTTGAAAAAAAATGTTTTTTTTTTAAGTTAGCTGCACTGAAAGAGAATTTGTGTTTGCACATTTTAAAATATAAATTTGAGATTCAATTACGCAATCAGAAAATAGGACAACAATGTTAGGTATGTTTGATATTATTTAAATGATAATATTTAAAAATACGAATTTAGTATTTTTGAGATTATAACTTATCAAGTGGAAAAAGTTTGCCTTTACTCAAGGCAAATACAATTTTTGTATCTTAAATTGTAATAAAAGTATAGTAAATAACATAAATTTGAATATTACTGTTTACTACTAATCGTTCCAAAACTGGTAGTTTTACCTCAAAACATTTTTCTTATCGGAAAAAGGACGCCATATTCTGAATTACCTAGGGGTGACAAATGTTCAAATCCGCCACTGATTATATGAAATAAATGAATTTCTTTTGCACATCAAAGCAAAACTAAAGTAACTAATTACTTCCGCTTTTTTATTAAATTAACATTTTTACCGCTGCTATGAAGGCACCTACCCTCGTACCTATCTACAAGCCGTGGTCTTTGAAATTAAGCAAAGTGTCCTACTATGGTTTATACTAAGTAAGTTTGTATTCCGTATACTGGCCAAAATAGTTTTTGGTCTTTGCCACTTTCAAACACCGTTAGTGCAGCAAAGTAACTACAACTAAAGTAAATTAACACAAACCAACTCAAAAGCTTGGTATTTAGTACCAAAGCACTAAAGCGCCACACAAAGCGCCTTTGAATCGTAAAAGGGCAACCGCAAATGTTTTTTTTTTTGACTGACTGCTTTTCGAGGCATGCAAAATTTTTTAGAATTTATGACTTTCTATTTACTTTCTTATTTGCTTATGCATATATATACATATGTATGCATGCATGTAAATGCATATATGTAAATACTTCAGCTGCCGCGAGAGTGTGCTTTTACTTTTGGCGCACTTTGCTGTTGACGCGGCGTATTATAGCCTGACGTGGGTAATTAAAATATTAGCGCATGAATTTCTATTGCAAAATTATTTTCCGTTGCAAAAGTGTTGCAAGCTCAAGAAAACGTTGACATTTTAATGTTCGCTTTGATGTTATTAGAAGAAAAAAATGAGATTTGTTTCTTTTTTTGTTTTTTGAAATTGCAGGAAATGTTGCATTAGCACATGTAAGGCAAATAAAGTGCAATTATTGTAGAGGAAATTCTGCGAATTATATGCACACGTATGTTATTATTTATTTGTTTGTGATTTCGGTCAAAGTTTGTGGCATATGAAAGAGTTAGTAATAATGATGAAAGGCAAACGTGTAGCTGGAGGTACGTAGTTACTTAGGTGTGGTCATTGTTCGATAACCAAAGAATAAAGTGCTTTCTGATATTCTCCAACCCGAACATGAAACTAACCAAGTATGGATTAGTAAAGTGCAAGTAATGGGCACTCAGATTTCTGCATAATTTCTTCGACAACTTGCTTAGCTTATGGCAGAGCCTCGCTGTAGCCGATGACCGGATTTGCCATAATATCTGATTGGTTTAATGATCTGTAGGGTAAAAATTAAGATATTTTTTCTATTCGACAAATATTTATGCATCTCTGGGTCTTTCGTCTGCATTGATGTATTGTTGCTACAAGATAACGATCAGACCAAGCCTACTTTGAGTGGTACTTCGGTGTGATAGAATGTAACAGAAAAGGCTTCATACCTAGGCCCAATACCAAAATTTCAGCANTTTTCGGAATGGCAAAGAGTTTTTATGAGAAACTTTTTCATGTCAGAGGTATCGGTCATCCCTATTTCTATCAGGATGTTGCATGAAAGCTGCCAGCTATTATTATTTTTTTAAATAAACTTCTATATAAAAATGAATTGCTGTCGGTAGTCTCGCTTAAACTCGAAAACGGCACCACTTATTTGAATATTTTTTTTTTTTTATTGTTCAATATATTACCCGGATAGTTTAAAAACAAAACAAGAAATAGGGAGTTGCCACTTGTTTGAAAACTTCAGTTGAAAAAAATTTATAAGATAAAGCAAATATGGCTACATGGCTGTCAATTGAAAAAGGGTTTAAGAAGGCTTTGAGCCGACAATATTTTTGACTAGAGGTGCCACCCGTTTAAACTTTAACTTAATTTAATTGATAAGATAAATTAAATATTAAACAATGAGTATCAAACTAACGAGGTTTTAAAAAGTTTACAGTCGATAATATTTTTCAGTGGATTGCCATCTATTTCAAAAATTTAATTCAATTAAATTGATAAGATAAATAAAATATGTATTACTACATGTGTGTTAAACGGAAAATATTTTTGAAAGGGTCGCCACCTATTTGAAAATTTAAAATAAATTTTTAAGAAATGTAGAAAAGTTGAAAGATTGACCAAGGGCCAATCTATTCGAAAAAAAATTTGATTCACGGTCCGATTTGTTTGAATTGGTACGTAGATAGCGTATTTCCTGTATTAACACATGTATGTATATGATATTTTTCTGATAGATGTACTGGTCTGTTCGAAAGTGTCGATTAGGTACAAGTACTCTTATGCCGAATTTTCACTAGGTATTGAAGTTACAAAAAATTGGAGAAATTTAGAAAATGCCATGTGGAAATGAATTTAATTACTATTTTTCTAGCGTATTGACACGATTTTCTTTTTTATGCACAACTTTACTACTAAAATTTTTGTCATTTAATGCCTAGTGGAAGTCTAGCTTTAGTTTAATATTGTTTTGAAAGTATTATTAAATAGGAACATTTTTTCAAATTACAAAAAAAAAAAAATACTTCAGCTTTTTATGGACGATAAGTATATGGTCCTTGAATATTTTTTGCACTTAGTATCAAAAACGACAAATATTGAATTAATACACATTTGACGAAAGTGCGCGATATGTAGACTCGACTTGGATAGTAAATTGAATTTTTAGAAGAAAGTCGGTTCTCTGCCTTCCTTCTAAATCCCTTCAAAACAATATTAAATAACACCCACGTTAAAAAATGCTTTGAATGCTTTGCAAATAAAATAAATATAATAGTTAATTTCCACCAAGCCTTAACCGCAGTTCATGCCTATTGGAAAAGGAGATTACAACTCGAGGAGCGTAATTTCTTAAAAAGATAAAAAGTAAGAAATACTATTTGCTGATCACCCCATGTTGACGCTCTATATATCTATTTTATTTTCAATGAATGGGGCCATATAAGTCTTAAGGCGCGGCGAATCACGCCGGGTAGTTGCTAGTACATATCGTCGCTCCCAAC
>NW_016171436.1:0-14447 GCF_001687245.7 Rhagoletis zephyria
TTCCGGAACAGAGCATTACAATTATTTATGTTGCTGTGGATATGTAAATTTATTTATATATATGTAGGTACATTAGACCGTACCAGAAAAGCAAAGTTGGTCGAATGTTAAGAACTTTTGCAAGGCAATTTCGAAACATTTTATTTTAATTTTTTTGACGAACATTTTTCTCCATATAATCGGATAATAAAGTATCTAAAGTTCATTGACCTCAGGTATCCCGTTCTAGTATTTATCCACCAGACCTCAGTTTCTGTCATCCTACCACCCTAATGATAGTAAATTAAAGCTTGCTACAAATCATTAAAATTTTGCTATGAAAGTATTTCGATTCGAAGGCAATTTCTATTTTTTTTTGGCCGGGCGTAAAGGCGAATTTTTTTTTTCGCTTGTAAGGTGGTACGGTCTAATGTGCCTGCTTATGTTTCGTTTTACATATTTATGTACGTACATTTGTATGGACCTCAAAGCTTATAGTACAGACAAACTTATGCTATATACATACACACATAACTACATATAACATTTTAGTATAAGTGCACAAAGTTAATTCTTTATGTGCCTGAAAATATTTGTTGTTTGTTGCAGGTACGAGTAACTTTTCAAGTTCTTAAAAAGTGACTTTCAGACCGCAGCGTTGACAAAAATTGCCTTTGCCAGATTTGGAGAAGTTTAAATTCTTGACAATGCGAAGCTGGAAATGTTGATGGCTTTGAGTGCTTATATCTAGCTATGTTTTATACAGAAACCTCATCAGGTATGCATTTTAAAATAAAAACACAAAACTTTTAGTAACTTACCAACTTCTATGATTTTAAGCAAGAATAAATTTTACTTTTCAGGCATAAATATCAGTCGCGGAATTTACCAATTTTTTTTTTGTTTTTAAAAGACATTGAAGGATATAATATTCAGTGTGTGTATATTTCGTTTTAAGAGTGTCCTCTTTACATTATTTTAAGGGAACAACTGCAAAAAAAAAACACAAATTAAGTTGACAGTAATCTTTACTGCGGCTTCCCGCATCATCTTTTTTTTTGGTTTCGAAACCCAGAAATATTTACTACGGCATGTTTTCATGCAATGTTCTCATGCAGTTTCTCGAAGTATTTCTGAACAACCTTGATCGGTGAGGTGCCTAGAAGGCGACTAGTACGTTCATTGCGGCTGGTAGCTTTATAGAGTTGTATTCGGCTGAAGTCACTTTGCTCTATGGCTGCTTAGTTATTTACCAGGCTCTGTGTTTATCTGCAGCATTCACCATAGACGCTGTGCGCCAGATTAGTAGCGAATGAGCCCTTGAACAGGAAGGGTCAATGTATAAACTGAAAATTTCCCGATTCCTTTAATTTTTTAAGGCAAACTAGCTCTTCGACCAGAACACATTAATATTATGGATTAAGGTTCCTTGCGAGCTGTGTCGGCCATAGGAGAGCGCACTGAGGCCGCAGCTCTAGTTGAGGCGAAAGTTATTACTTCAGTTTGCCCTTTTTCGAAAAGGCTCATCCGCCGTGGCAGAGATTCGCTGCAGGTTGCCGAGCAGCACTGGAAATCCCTCGGTATCTATAAGTTATGAACGCTGCCAGCCTGGAAGATCTTCAGTACTGGTCACCTAACCCTCACCACATTTTCTCTCATTCACTTTTAGTATAATAAAGTGAAAAATTTTAACTAGCTAGGACTTACAGTTGATTTTTGGCAATATTTGTTTTTTTTTTTCTTGTAAAATGGTGTCGCACATTTTCTCCATAATAAAAAAAATCAACGGTAAGTCCTTGCTACTTCAAACCTGCACTTTATATACTAAGTCTAATTAAGCTAAAAAAATGCACACCCACAATCTTTCTAAAGCATTTAATTAAAAATCGCGACCTTTTTACGAAAGTTTGTTGGTTTGAAAATGCAAAATTGTGAGGATTTTTCCAGGTTGGTAACGGTAGAGCGCCCGCAGAGAGAGCCGTGGATCAATTTTTTCTTTGACAAAGAAGTACATTTTATCTCCCAACACTTTTTCGAAAAGTTTTGAGAAAGTGATGAGTTTAGTTATAAATAAGTCTATAGTTTATTATATTATTCTTGCTACCAGATTTAAAATTCGAAGTAATAGATGTAGCCTTCCAGCGGTCAATAAAATTGCCAGTAGCGAAATATATAGAGTTTAGGAATTCGAGCTGGGCGAAGAGGTACTACGAAATATTTCAAAGATATGAATTTAAAAAATATCACAGCACTCAGTGGCGTTATTTGAAAAATTAAATTTCCAGAATTCTGGTAATGGATCATCGAATTTGATACCTATAAAATCAAAAGACCGCGTTTCGATGAAAGATACTGGACTAAATTTAAAAACGAAAAATTAAAAAATTCAGAGCAATATGACACAATACCTGTCACATTCGCAGTACATACCCAATGCATATAAGAATCATAGCCAATGCCCTGCCACATTGACGAGCGTCGAAATGGTAACAAATATCTCTGATAAACTTGGAAAGTTATGTGGCTCAGCATTTTGATTCAAATTTAAATTAGTGAGAACACTAAAGGCTTGAAAGCATACAAATATAACAAGCATAGATTGCCTTTTGCCACATTAAGAACTGAAATAGTAAAAATCGGAATGAAAAAGTATTTTCAGCAATATGAAACATACCCATTAAATTTCTCAAAGTCTTGTTGCTCACCCATGGTCACTGTGACAAAGGCAATAACAACTAATCGCACATGCAGTGCGAAATTGTGAAAAAGAAACTTTAAATACTATTCTTGTTCATAAATTTTGAAAGCAGACAAATAAATAAACTACAAAATAAAAATAAATTAACAGCTAAAAGCTTGGGTGTAATATGCACACACCCATATATACATATACACACATATATGTAGTGCAAATAAATATGTATGTATATCCAAAGCAAATGTCATACTCCCAAATGTCAGCGCAGCGTGAATTACAGAAACTGTCAGTGGCACAGCCACAGCAGCGGCGACAGTGAAAGCCACAGCAATAGCCCTGGCCACAGCTAGCAACCGAGCTGCAACCACCAGCGTACTCGAAAGGATGATCAGAAACAGCAGGAAGTACAGCACATGAGCTACGTTGCTAGAGTAAAGGCTTAAAGGACTTAAGACTAAAAAGAAAATACAAAATATAAATAAAAAGAACCGAAAAACCACCGCGCCACAAAGACAAAACAAGAAAAAAGGCCAACAACAAGTGCTGCAGCTGCAAAACGCGCCAAAGAATGCGGTAAGCAAAAGAGATAAAATTTAAATTAAAATGAAATCCACTAATACTCGTACATATGAATGTGAAAAAATAAAGAATGAAACGAGGCAAAAGTATGTAGAGAATATTTTTTTGTTTAATACATTTGCACGGTTGAGATTGAGGAGTGTGCGCATTTTTTTTTTACTTTGAAAGAAAGAAAGTTATTTTTAGTTTAATAAAATTAACAAATTACCTTTTGTAAGTCTTTCGAAAAAAAGTGACTTTTTTCCACTTTAATTGCCAAAAGGTCGAGTGATTGAAATTTTAGTATAATACAAAGCAAGTCTTAAGCGATTGCAAAGCTGGCGTTAATTTTTGTTTTAATTTTTTTTGAAAATGATTTTGCGCATTTTCTTCCATAAGAAAAAAGTATTAAAAGCCGTCAGCATTAAAAATCAACGCAATTTTGCATTAGATTAAAACTTGGACTTTAATGTGCAACAAAACTGCATACTCAACAATACTCTAAAAAAATATAAAAAATTTGTAAATTTGTATTGCACTCATTTTACACCACTTCGGTGTAAAAACAAATTCATAACTCAAATTATTGTAGAGCTCACCCCATCATGATTAACTTAACATGACACAACACTTAGAGCTACAATTGTGATTTTTTTGAATTTTTTTTTTTTTGAGATGGCATACTTTCAAAAACTAATTTTTACATCAAAAAATTTGTACATATGTGAAAAATTTTTTAAGAAAAAAATATTTTAAAATATTTATTTTCATTGCATAACACTCAGAGCTACTATTGTGATTTTTTTTAATTTTTTTTTGAGATGGCATATTTTCAAAAACTTTTTTTTTATCAAAGAATTTGTATGTGAAAAATTTTTGAAGAAAAAAAATTTTAAAAATATTTATTCTCATAGATAATTTTGATGTGTGTTTGTGTGATTTTTTTTTTAATTTTTTCCTCGTCCCGTTCTCGAGATATTTGGAAAAAAAAAACTTTTTTTTTAAATGTATAAATCAAGCTCAAATTTCATATTTATTTATTATTGATGTTTATGCATCAACCCTAAAAATGTTAGACAAATCAAACACATGAAGTGTGAACCCCGTCCGATTTGGTATGGAACGCCCCATATACATATACAAAGCTAATTTGTGCAATCATTAGCAGTCAGCCCGTTCGCTTTGCCAAATTTCCATTAATCAATCGTCTAAGCGCATTGTAAGAGGTTTTTTCAAGCTACACGCCCGGTGACAATACATCTGTGTATCAGTCAGGTAAAATTACAAAAGCCACCAGTCACCACCAGCACCTCAGCCACCGTGGCGTATGAGTAATCACTGTTGTGCATAAACACTGTGTGTTACAAACCTTTTTTTGCGCGCTACAAGCGTATAAAGCATAGAATGAAAATCAAAAGCGGGCCATAGACGGCTGTGTAGAGTGGTACGCTTGCGCTGGGGAATCGTTCGTTACATACGTGGGCGTTCACTGACGTTTTACACTGCCACCTTCTGACGCCCGCCATTCTCTTTGCGCCACCTCCCACGCTCCAGCGACTTTCTTGTAATGCCTTCGCAAAAGCGAGTAGGTAGCTATGCACCGGATGCAATGCAGCCGCAATCAATTTACTTGCAAATTGTGTTTTCGCCATTTTTTGGCACTTATAAATCGTTTCTCACGCTTTCGGTTTTGTGTGGATTTCACCGGATTTCGTTGCGTACTTTTTTCAATTTTTTAATTTTTTTTATGCTTCGCTGGCATTAGCTGCACTGCACGGTTTGAGGTTTACTGCACGCTGCGCTGTGGTTGGTACTGTGGCTTGGCAGTTTTCTTATTGGATTTTTTTTTTTGGGATGTTTTTTTGCCTCTTTCTCAATCTTCTCCTACTCTACTTCACTGCTCATTTATGCTTCATTCAAATTTTTTTTCACTTGTTTTGCTACATGTTTTACAAGTGTTATTCATTATCAAATGCACTTCATCCCACAGCTTTGCACAGGCGCTATTACTCTCAGCTCTCTTTCTCTATGCTGTAAACCTGTCCCTACAAGACATTGCTGAGCACTTTAGGCAAAAATTCTCACACATTTACACTTTTGTTTTTGTAGTACGGCATAAATGAGTAGTTTGACTATTAGTACTGAGGACTTTCTGATGACAACATTGAGGGGAAAGTACTCAATTTTTTCCCATGGCCTGAACGAAAATGAGGACTTTGATAAGCACTTTTGTGATTAGGGATAATGATAATATGAGTACTCATATGATACTCAGCTGTCTTGTAGGGGTGCTTGCTGGTAGGTAAGTGTGTGTGTGTTTCTGTGTGTGTGCGGGTGCAACAGCAACACTCATTGTTTGCAACGCTTTGTTGCAAATGCAAACGAGTTTTCAATAAAGATTTATTGTACGTCATAGTTGTGCTCATAAAAATGCAATTTTATTGCTTCCGCTACGAACTGTTATTATTGACTGAGTCTCGTGCAAAGTGCATTTGCCAAAGTGGAAAAAGGAGAAACATGGCTGCGCTCAATCTTTAGTGATATATGCATATTCAGGAGGTTGTGGAAATTACTGTTGTGCAAGTGCTTTTGTGTTCTTACTTGCACGTCTATTTTCGCACATAGCACGTAAACATACTCTTTGAATATAATAAATAAATATCGCTTTAATTGAAAATTCTCTGAAAGATTTTTTTTTTGTGTTAAACAACTTAAGTAGTTTTTCTTAAGATATGTATATATGTATATGTAGTTTCTTCAGTCAATCTGTTTCCTGGCTGATTTTTCCATTTTAAACTCTCTCTGGAATAATTTGGATTCTTTTTTTTAGTCAATTCTGGCAAATAACTTGAAAGCTCATTTTCGTTTTTTCAATGATTAATTGAAATATCTTCTGGCGAGCAGCTCTTAGTATTATTCTGTTTGTGCAATAAGTTATCTAAAAACTAAATTACAATTAAAACATGTGTTCATATTCAATCTTAATAAATGAAGGTATCAGTTCTACACCATCACTGTCAAATTAAAATACTTAGCCTCTGGATGTACGAAAATGTATACCTTTTTTGGGTAGGGTTGCCACCTGTGCGAAAAATTATAAAATGTGGGCCGTTCAGTGGAATAAGAAAAATGAGGTGTCAAATGAAAAGGCTTTGCATGTAGATGTTCAGCAATGTGTTAGTTTTTGAGTAGGGTTACCACATTTTTAAAAATTGTAAAATCTTCGCTGAAGTAAAAAATTGGGTACCAAGTAAAAGGAGATGGTATCCGGATGTGCAATAAGCTTATATTTCTTTTAGTAGGGTTGCCACCTTTATAAAAATTACTACCTTACATACATAAAATGCGTGAAAGTATTTTTGTTAATGACATCAGATTTTCACATTTCAAACAATTATAAAAAATGAGGTGTCCAATGACAGAGCATTCACTTAAAGAGCTTGGCTTTTTTAATAGAGTCGCCGCCTGCATTAAAAATATAAGACGTCAGATGAAAGGGCTTGGCCATTAGGTGTGAAATAACACTTTATTATTATTTTTTTTTTTTGATAGGGTTGACACCTGCCTCCTCCAAATGCCTACATGTACATACTTATTTACACATTCATCGCGCATACAAGTCCAGCAAGTTATTTTATAAAATCGAAAATAAAAAATATCGCACACACAATTTGTTTTGCTCATTTGAATCGACGGCTATCCTTTATGATTTACTAAAACCTAACCTCACATTAAAAAGCAAGGTCTTATTTCGTAATAAATATCAATTTATTTCATAAGCTTCTATTAAAGCACGAAAACCCCAAATTGAAAACGACTACATTTTCGCCTAAATACTCAAAAGCTGCTTAATGAGTTGAAATAAGTAAATAAATCAAATCAACGCATTGTAATTTTATGAAAAACAGATAAATTTCGATTTTCAACACTAAACTATTTACAATAATTCAAAGCGCTTAAATACATTTGCATTTCAATTGCATTTAAATTTATATTTTAGTGCTGCTTTCATTTGTTTTTCAGTGTTTTTTTTTTCGTTTGGCCACAACGAATGCAATTTACCTGCATGCCAATTGTACGCCAATCCAATTGCAATACAATGCCAGACCAATAAACTGGCAATGAGCGCATTTAGTTGGCAACAACAACACAAAAATAGCTGCAATAAAGTCAACAGCAGTGGCGGCAGCAGCAGCAGCAGCGGCAAAACCACCGCCAAATCGTTTTCGTAATCACCATTATCTGCACATTTTTGTCAACACCTTTTTTCGGTACAAAACACAGTCAAACAAACAAACGTGTGTGTGTGTATGCGTGTGTGCATGTGACTTGCGTTTATTTTTGTTGTTTTTCCAACGTTTTTGTGTAAATCAGCGATAATTTTATTTGCATTATCGTTTTACATTTTTGTCGGTTTTTGGTTGAGGGGACATTATTTGCCTCAAACAGATTTACAAAACGACAAATGCGCACGCACATTTTTACAGTAATCCAGTAAGCAAAATTGAAGAGGTAACAATGAGTTGCAAGTGGCCAACTGTTTTCTGACGTTTTTTGCGCTTCGATAGCTCCTTCAATAGCTCTTTAACTGGCTTTAGCTATGATAACGATGCCGATATCGAGAATCATAACAATAGCGATAAACAATAATTATAACGGTGCCGAAAACTTTGACAAAACCGATAACTATGATATCGATAACATAATGATAAAAATAATGATAATTATAAAAATAACGATACCAATAGTGATAACGATGCCGATAATCATAACCATAGCGTTAAGCGATAATTTTAACGATAATATGATGACAATGATAATTATTACGATACCGATAACTTGAACAATACCGATAACTATGACATCATTAGCATAACGACAAAGTTAATTATAACGATAAAGATAATGGTAATTTAACGAAAACGAAACAATAACGATACCAATAACGACAACAATATCGAAAGAAGTAACGATAGCTGCAACGATAGCAATTACGATAGCCGTAAAATTAGTAATAACGATAACAGTAATGCTAACGGAGATAACGACAACCATAACGGCAAGATTAGTGATAGCAATGACGATAACGTTAAAGATAACTGTAACGATAACAAATACTATAACAACAACCAAAATGATCGAGGTAAATACAGGTATCGATGACGATCATACCAACGGTACCACCAGTTATTAAGGTAGTCTATTGATATCGCTGCTTCCGGTTTCTAAATATTTTTTAGTAAATTTCTTGGGTCGTTATTTCTTGCAACTCATCACCAATTAACAGTTAATTAAAAAAAAAAACAATAAGGAAGTACTCAAACTCCTTTAACTATTTTATTAAACCTCGAAAGTTTTGGATTACTGGGACAATTACATATATATCTCCATACACACACATATAGTACATCCACTCATGCCTGCTTGTTCATGGCTTTTATACGAAAAACGTGCGCTGAATTGCACCTGCTGCAGTGATCTCAAATTGTCGAAATTGTTCACAATTTTGCGGCACCACAAATGCCACATTGACAAATCTCTGCGCCATTGTGCAGGTGCAGCGGTACAGCGGTATAGCGGTATAGCGGTATAGCGGCTTTCCTACTAACTACTTGTACATAGTACAATATATAGTACTATAGTACGCTGACGTGCTGAGATTTCGAACGGCACTTAAGCCACCGCTTGCCACAAATGCGTGGAGGCCAATGGAAAATAGTTTGACCTGAAGGGAAAATGAGAAAATGCATTACGGTGGCAACCGCACAACAAAATTTACACGGTAGCAGTATAAAGCAACCGTGCCACAGCTGTAGCCGTTAAGCAGCTTATTGGCATGGTTGGGAATATGCAACGTTCATACATAAATATAAACGCCAACAATACAAATTACACAAACAAAAGGAACGCAGGCACAAAAATGTGGAGAGAAAAAAAATGGCAATTTACGCGAAGTTCAAAGTTAGATGCAGAGAGGGAGAGAGTTGAAGTTAGTATGGCTAAGGCAAAGGTAGGCGAAAGGAGATTTTAAGTTTATACAAATTTATTGTGACTTTCAATTCCCTTTTGGCTAATATTGAAGGTATTCACGAGTACATTTAAAATATGGAAGGGAATACTTCGAATGGTATAAGTTATTAAGGCAATCTGCCGATTGAACAGTCCCAGTTATGTTGCATCCATCAAGACGTTTGACACCGTCAAATACTCCACGCTACTACATAGAACACATTTAAGCTTCCTCTCTGCCACAGACCCTCAAACGTTGATCAGCGAATTATCTGAGTGGTTAGCATTCGTTTGTAATTTTTCGAGATAAAATGTCTAGGTTAAGAAAACTGAAATAAGGGGTTCCACTGGACGGTGACCTTTCCCGGCTTCTGTTTGATTTCTATACTTTGAATATAAGATGCTCACAATTGCTCGATAGCGGCGGGCCATTTCAATTGTTTATCTGTGCTCGAAGGCAAACAGTAACCTCTTCGAAGTTACCCGCTTCTTCACAGCAAGGAGCCTAACCTTATTCCCTTCTACATCATCGGCAACCCTTTCCACCACCTGGACGATAACGCAGGGTGTTCACGTCCATGGCGAACAAGTTCCGTCTGTGAGCAACGCGAAAATACTGGGAGTTATTTTCGACAGTCTGCTCTCTTTCTCGGCGCATACAACCGCAATTGGCAGTAGAGTACAGAGCCGCAACAAGGTCCGCAAGTCGCTAATCATCAACACAAAGAAACGCTATTGGCAACATACCAAGGCAAATCGGCGGCCGGCTCTAACATTTACAGCATCCGTGCGACCACCGGAGACTAGCAGGATGCAGGAGAAACGTACCACAACTGGAGCTGAATGAACCGCGGCCAAATATTTAGCAAAACAATAAGAGTGGAATATATCTGTATGCCTATCTATCCAAACAGATTTACGAAATTTATATAATAAATTTTTTGCATTTGTAGAAAAGTATGCAACACTTCTCCACTCCTCAAAAAAGTCAAAGATTTCTTTACGACACGCTCGACGAACATCGCCAAAGACTTTTTATGTAGCAAATGCAAATTCCAGCTCATCGCATGGCCACTTAGCGACGTGGGAATTCCACGCGCAATTCCAAACGCTGCGGCTAAGTAGTAAAGTATGAAAGAAATAAAAAATTATGAGGTTATAGCAAAACTTCATTCAAAGTCATATTGCAGTTGTGGGAGTGATTAGTGATGAAATAAATAAAATGTGAAAGCGGATATTGTATAAATGGAGAGGGAGCAAAACAGGAGGAGGAACGGAAGCAAAAGTCAATGCTATAAATTTTGTAATTGGGGCATTAACTTTATTAAATTTGAAAGGTTGTTTGTTGTTTTAATTGAAGCTTTGTGCTGAATTAAAGTCGATGGCGGGCTATAAGGTTTAGTATTTATTCCATTGATAGTCGTAAAAATCCAAACAAAAATTATGTTTAGAAGTAATTTACTCAGCGCGTGAACAATGAACATAAAATATTGGCCTACCAACAATTGTCATTTCATTTCACACTGAGAAAATTAGTTAACCATATCCTCTTTGTTTCAAGCTAAAACATATATGATTTTTCACCCAAACGAACTTAATTATTTTTTTTTTCTTTTGATTTTGTTTGAACAGGATTTTGTTCTGCACTTCATCTACAATAAAACAAACTTTTGTTTTAAGTTATGTTTAAAAAAACTTTTTCTGTTCAAAAATTTCTAACCGCTAACATGGAAAAACCCAAAATGACGCTGTTGTTTGAAGAAATCATGTAACTTTTTTCTTAGTCTAACTGCCTGGCACTGCCCTAGAGCAATGTAGATGACTTACAAGCAAGCAGCGTTATGTTTTGTTTACATACACGGGGACTTCTCGTCCAAGCACTAGCCTAAAAGGTAGTAAGTACCTTTAAGTAATCGGGGGCTTTCAGGTACCATTTTACTAAACTTGACCTTAGCCATTTAGTTGACTTGAAAATCGGACCGCGAGAACTTACCAAGTATGCATTTAAAAATTTGAAATATTTGCATTTGTTTTTTAATAAGAAATTTTCTTTATTTGAGCTAACAATTAAGGACAGTTTCGCGCATTTTCAGGCTTTCATATATGAAAGGCATTTCTACTTTATACTGAAAAGAAAACATTTGTCAAACAGGTGGCAGCCCTACTACGTATGGCTTAAAAATGAAGCCTATTCAAGATCAACCATTTCGATTGATACCCATATTGTAATAACTCATTTTTATCTATTAAATATTTTTATTTTAATTTAGTTTTAAAACAGGTGGCAACCCTCTATTAATACTACAGAAAATTCTGCATGTTCAAAATATGCCGAAACACTATTTCGTTTGAAACTTTAACATATGTATTATTAAATTAAATTCGCCTACTTAAAGAGGTGGGAACCCTCATTGAAATATTTCAAACTATAACCTTACTAAACCCCTTTTGTTCGACGCCCATATTCTGATACATGTTCTGATTACCAAATTTACTTAGTGTAAGTAAAATTTGATATTTCAAATAGGTGGCCACCCTCATAAGTATAGCTTAGAAATAAAACCTTTTTAAAACCATTTCAATTGATACCAATTTTGTAATAAAAAAATGTAAAATGTAAAATGTAAAATGTCTCAATGTTATTCAAAATGTTCAAACTAATGGTTTCTTAAAAAATTTCGTTTTACGCCCAGATTTTAATTTTATATATATATATGTAGCTTGCGAATAATTAACTTAAATTTACCCTTTTACACAGGTGGGAACCCTTTCCAAAATATTACCAAACAACAACCTTTTTAAACCTCTTTCGTCTGACATATTGTAATATTAATTTCAAATAAATAATTCACTTATTTCAAGTTTAACGTAATAAATTTTATATATCTCCATGTAAAGTTCCAGTACTCCACCACAAATACTTCCGGATATATGCAATATGAAAAATTCCGCTTGAATCCCTTGTCAAATCGAGGGAAAGGGTATCCCGTATTTGAAGTTGGGTTAAATGCCACCAATACACAAAGCTTCATAATGATCGGCTGAGTAGTTAAAGCGTTAAAGCGAATAAAAAAATTCACAAAGAAAATTTATTTTTAATTTGGTCGATGAAACAAATTCCAAATCAAATAGCTTTCTGAATTAATAGCTGACTTAAGGCTGAGCCTACCAGATTCTCAATGGTTAAATGCTTAAGTATCCATTGTAGAAAATTTGTTCTCAATATTTTTATAACGAACAGCTTACAGGAAGAAAATGCATAACCTCCATTAAAACCCACAATAAATGTTTCAGTAATTACTTGAGAATGCCACAGAAAAATTAAAAAAGAAATGCACCAAATGAGAATTAATTTTTGCAATGCGATCTCTCTACACACATCCCTGCAATGAGCTTAACTTTGTTTATTTTAAATTAAACCAATCAATCAGCGACACAAAAGCGCTGAAAATTGAGTAATGATGCAAAGTGAAATCTTCAAGATTCCACAAATGAAAGCTCCAATACCCGTTCATTATCTAAACCACTGTATGTATATATTTATATGTATATGCTTAGTACAAGGTATATATGCATATTTAGAAGTATATGACTATTTATGTATGTACCAAGAGCAGATAAATCACTTACGCTAATGAGTTCAAGTGGCGCCCTGATATTCCGCTTTCAGTCGGTGCAGTCGATGCCAATGTGGTAGGGTTGGAATCCATGGCTAAAGCGTGGCAAGCTTTGCGCCAAATGCAAAGCACTCAGCTGAATATTTATCTTATTTATTTTGTAATGCCTGCCTTTGGCAAAGGTGGTAGGCGATAACTAATCAATCTTGCAAGTCATGTTGCAAGCACACTTTCATATATCACTTTGATTTCCGACGCGCGTGAAAATGCAGAGTTGGCATTTTGTGAAGGCCTGTATGTATTTGTTGTTGCCACTAGCAGGTAATGAATCACAAATGCTGGAATTCAATGCTGAGTTGACGTGCATATGACGAACTAATTAGTGGTAGTGTCAAGAAGATTGATCGCCACAACAAGCATACATACATACTACATACCTACACCTATCTATGCAGATATTCGCATGCCTTATTAGATAAGTTTTTTATTTCGTGATTTCCACGAAATGCAGCGAAACTACATATGAAAATTAGCATAGTTGCTTCCACTACTACATATATTTGTGTACTGATATATACATACCTTTTCAAGCAAAATATTTATTTTGCAACTACACAGAAAATTTTGACTCTTGCCAATTTTACAAAAAAAAAATGCTATGCAACATATCCATAGGTATTTCACACATCAGTAAAAAAAAAAAGATAAATGTATATAAATACATAAGTGATACTCAACTCGCTACACAACGAATGAATCATTTGCCCGAAAAGACAAGAAAAACTGCAATCGCAACACATTCACTCACTCACTCACTCAATCATTCAACCATTCGTTCGTTAGGTCGCTTCATCCATTTCATTGCGATTTTAAGATGTTGGCGAAAATTAAAATGTGCATTCATGTATGCTTTTGCACATTTGGGATTTCGTACAAATAAAAACACTAAGTTGAGAACGAAATTTGTGTGATTTACCACAAGCCATATCACAAGGGAATTTTTTGGTATTTGTGTGCTAGATTCATATTTATATATGTATTTTAACATAAGAAAATTAATATCGTAACAAAAGTTGAAAAAGCACATTTTTTTTTTATTTAGCAATGCATTGTTGAGCGTTGAGCACATTTGTTATATTAAAATAGTTGACTCGGAAGAAGTGAATGTTGATTGCTTCATGTAGTTTTAGTTATTGTCATGTGCATGCATGCAAACTTTTATATACTGTATGTATGTATACCATATATGTACATTAGACCGCATCACTCCCCAAACAAAAAAAAAATCGGTACGGTTTTCCAATGGAATTATAAAATCTATTATATTTTAATATGTCCACCAAAATCTGAAAGATATTAAGATTTAAGTAAGCTGGACCGATTTGAAAATATATATCTCCAAAAATGGAGTTTTTTATGAATAAAAATAGTTTCTTAAAGATGTTTTTTTAAAAAATTCCCTCAAATGACAAAATGGTTTAAGCTTAAAAAAAAATTACATAAAAATATTTTCAAAAAAATTAAAAAAAAAAATTTGAACAGAATCGTAATAATGAGATTTTTGATGCTGTTTTTTTACTTTTTTC
>NW_016171437.1:0-854 GCF_001687245.7 Rhagoletis zephyria
TCCTTTGTTAAAAGTACAAACTCCGGCTGAGGCATTATATTTATAACGAGTCGCAAATCAGAACTCGTAATTGTGTTGAACGTCAATACGGTGAGTGGAAACGAAGATTTCCAGCTCTTGCGCTGGGAATATGAATGATTCTCAGGGAAGTGGAATGTATAATCGTTGCAACCACGGTTGCCACACGACAAAAAATTTTCTGACCAGAATTTATAAAAAAAGTTGCCTAAAAGTTACCAAGTAAAAAACAACATTTTAATATACAATAAACTGTAACAAGAAACCTCGTTTATTTGCCGTAAATAAGATAGGGAAACAATAAATAGTTTTATTAAAAGAAAACTACACAAATTCATTTTACATATGAGTATTGTTACTAAAAAGTTCATTGCACCTACCTGTTGCTACATATTATAGTAAAAGAAAACTAAGAGNGGCCGAGCTGTAGTAGAATATAAATATTGTAGTACAACATAAGTATTCTAGAAATAAGTATCTGGCAACACTTACCATGTAAAGGCAATACATGTAACCTGGCAACATTAACGATATAATAAATTCATTCGATTGTAACAAGCGAAGCGAAAAGACGTGTTTTTGAGAGAGGAGCCAACTACAACCTCAGGTGTGACAAGAGCCCAAAAAATTAAAATTAATAAAATATTATAGTTGAAAATCGGCGAAAGATGTCAGAGTCCATGCAGCGAACGGAAGTTGCGGCCGCCCTCCAAGATATGAGCGTTGAGTTCCCACAAACCGCAACGCTAACGCAACTGCGAAGTTTGTTGGCAGCAACAGTTGGTGCTACGGGCAAAGTTTACCAGCTCCGATCAACTACGGTAGCCGCTCCAGCA
>NW_016171437.1:9540-14447 GCF_001687245.7 Rhagoletis zephyria
GTATTGTCACCCACTTCACCGATTTCAAATCCGACAATTTTTGGATAACCTATGGAGCTTGCACTTATTTATATATAACTCGATTATGTATGTATGTATGCTACTCCACAGATCGCCCTAACTAAGTCGTTTGGCCTCACCGACCAATTCCGCAAAAAAGCGCAACAAACTTTCCCTTAAATTTCAATCTTTTTTCTCAGAAGCTCTAGAATTTTTTACAACGCTTTTATCAACTTGCAATGTTGTGTTCCAGAAACTTTCAATGTTGTGGATCCCGAAACTTTCAATGTAGTGTTCCGACACCAAAGCAAAGCTTTGAAAAGCTCCTTTAAAAAAGCATAGTGAATAGGGCGAGGTAGATGACATCTAGATGTCGCCCTTGTAATACGTTTGCTACACCGGAAATAGACGAGACGCCATTCTTTAAATAAAATTAATTGGTGCTCGTTTGTATGTACATACATATGTAAATGCATGTGTGTGCACCTTTCTATTAATATCGTTGAATTATTTTAATATCTATTGCAAAATTTTATTCAGACAGGACTAAAAAGTAGAAAATAAATAATATAAAAAAAACTTTTTAATATACAACGCTTTTATAAATGGACTAAAAAGTAGAAAATAATACTTCTCAGTCCCATAGAATTTGTTTTGATAACTTTTGATTTTGAAATTTTAGCAAAAGTCATTATAAACAATCTATGAAATTTAAGTGAGCTAGACCAATTTCAAAATACCTCCAAAAATGGAGTTTTTTATGAATAAAAATAGTTCCTTAAATTTTTTTTTTTTGAAATCCCCTTAAATTACAAAACTGTTTAAGCTTAAAAAATTTGCACAAAAATATTTTAAAAATATTAAAAAAAAATTGAGCGGAATCGTAATGATGAGATTTTTGATGCTGTTTTTTAACTTCTTTCAAATACTGCTATAAGAAAAACTTGAATAACTGAGCCTAAACTCTTCTGATTTAGACTTATGAGGTGTCGGTGGAAATGTATTTTCTCACCCTTTCTATTTCTTTGCTAATAAACTCATTCAAAGGTTGAAAGAGAAAGGTAAGATGAACCAACGTCATTCAAAGTTGAATTAACATGTGCTGGTATTTGAAAAAAAAATTGGGACTTGAATGATTTTTTGTTTGGACAGAAATAAAAACAGTATGAAAATAACTTTCTACTGAGATCCCATAAGTCTAAATCAGAATAGTTTTGGGACAGTTATTCAAGTTTATTCATAAAATATTTTTATATTCATAAAAAACTCCATTTTTGGAGGTATTTTGAAATCGGTCCAGCTCACTTAAATCTTAATATTTTTCCGAAATATTTTGGTGGACGTCTTAAGATATAATAAATTTTGTAATCCCGGCGGAAAAACCGCAACTTTTTTTGGTGATGCAGTCTAATGTACATATGTATGTATGTATGTGTTGTCACCGCTTTGCATGCTTTGTATACATATGCTTTCTTAATTACATATGAAAAAGAATCCGTGCAGTGAAAATGCTTCATTTCAATACGGGCGTATTTGATTTGAATATTTCCATTATACGTAGTGTATGTATAATGAAAAAATCCATTTTGTTAAGAATTTTCACTTGATTTAAAAACGAACATTTTTAAACGGTAATCAAATAAATTTTTTTTATTCTTACAACGCGTTTTTTTTCAGTGCAAGGTCAAATTACGATGAATTTTATTGAATTTTCAGGTTTATTCAATGAATTTTTCCCTACTTAACCTTTAAATGGCCACGAACCTGACGTGGTGGAGACTAACGGACTTCGGATTTGCATTCAGCGTGTCGAATAGCATAGGGATATATAGGTTTGGTTTAATATGCATACACTTTTTTTTTTTGTAAACCTGTGTAGTCATTAAGTTCATTTCCACTTGGCATTTTTTTTTTAATGGCATACATTTTTTGCCATTTCAATGCCTAGTGGAAATTCGGCATAACGTCCAAAACTCACAAAAAATGTAGATCCAATCATTAAATGTGATGGAATTTTGGTACTACTCTAAGAAAACAAAGGTAATACTTCAAAATTACATAGGTGTAAATAAACCCTTTTCCTCCAATGTTTGGTGAGATGTTTCCATTGCTCGAAAAATTATTTTCGTGAAGTTATGCAAAAGGAAGCTGAAAATCGACAATTACTAAAATCGAAAATTACATATATTTGCAAAATCGAAAATATCCTATGACATGCTCGAAAACTGCATTAATTTCTGTAAAATATGCGTCTAATTTCAAGAAATGACGGACCGGTACTCATACTTTGTTTTACTAATAATCTTTAGCATCTACATTTCAAATTCAATTTTTTGATAAAAAAAAATAGGAATATACCAAACCAATGATAAATTCCTTCACTTGAATATTTCACTATACTTAAAGAACTGATTACAATTGAAAAAGAAACACTTGATTTAATGGGTTCAGCTCCAAAGGCATCTAAACTGATTAGTCGGTACCGCACCGATCCCAGTAATTTTTTGGAAATGTACCGTTCGTGGAGAGGGGGGATGAGTAAATGATGTGAAATTTTGTGTTTAATATTTTTACTTTTCCCTCTCTAAGCCCAACTGTTTTTTTTTTAATCAACTGCGACCATCACTTTTTTCCACCTGCCTCCATAGAGTCGAAAAACTGTGCGATCTTAGCCTCAGAACAAAAAAGAATTATTTAAAAAATCGATTTAACCGAAGCACTAAATAAATAGCCCAGATTCACCGCACAAACTGCTGTTC
Source organism: Rhagoletis zephyria (assembly GCF_001687245.7). Taxonomy (NCBI): domain Eukaryota; kingdom Metazoa; phylum Arthropoda; class Insecta; order Diptera; family Tephritidae; genus Rhagoletis; species Rhagoletis zephyria. The sequence continues at coordinate 12,300 of NW_016171437.1, forward strand.
AAACCTCCTTTTTCATCTCCTCTATATATGGACCAAATATCTGTAGATATGTAATCACCAAACATACATACGTATTACATATAAGAAAAAGTATAGATAATTTTTAATAAAATTACATTGGCGCGTATTCATAGTCCAGCCACGTAGTCGAAACTAATAAAGTTGCAACTTAAATTTAAGTACCAACTTAAAATTCACTTCTATTCATAGTCGCATTTCAGACTTCTACTAAGTAGTTTTAACTTAGTTTTACGATAGTGCAAAACGAGTGTGAAAATGTATCCTTTTTTCGATATTTTGGAAAAATTACATTTTTATTAAATAATGTCAAGTTTGATCTTCCGTTTATGTAATTTTTACTTTAATTGCATATTTATGCAAAAGAATAAGGTATGAGTTTCTTGTTAATTGTGTGAAATAGCCAGAACTACCGAAATGATGTGAAGTCGATGTTTATCGAAAGCATGCTGTGAAACATACAAACACATATCTAAATGTTATGCTATAATTTGCTTTAAAAGAACAAGTTTGAAATTGACTTATTATTTGAGCATTTATATATGTAAATAATTCCAATTATAAAATTGTGATATAGCCTTATTCGAATTGTAATACGCATTTAATTTCATCTTCCGATTCAAATGGATCGCTCTTTGTAAATTTTAATTGGAGATCATTCAATATTATCAAAATCACGCTCTGCCAACTTAATTTTTACATATTTCGTATTTTTTTCTTAATTTAATAAAATACTTTAATAGCTTTAGCTTTAGTTGTAACTTAGGATAGTTTCGTCTTAGTTGTGAACTAAATATGACTATGAATATGCGCCATTAAATTTAAATTAGATTGCCAGGCTTCATCTATTGGACTTTATACCTCTCAATACAAAAACATGTAAATACTGACGCGATAAATATTCAACATGTAGCATTCCTGCGCGCTCCATCACTATTTTGAAATCCATCAATATGGGCTCTGTCACACGGTCAGTATTTATTGACGTGATCCAAGTATCGCGATATTAATTGACGGTGTAGCATGCAGTATTGATGGATCGTGATCCATATCGCAAAATTTCTACAAATTTTGAAATCTGGATCGCGGATCGCAATAACGTCAATAAATATTGAACGTGTGGCACTTTCAAAACGCGTTCCATACATTTCGTCAGTACATCTTTTACTCCCATAATGCGAACATCGAAAACGTATTCGCTCTGCCTTCGCTCTCGGTGCTTAAAACCTTTCAAAAGGAATTCAAAAAATTTTAATTAACATTGGAAATGTTAAAATAATTGTGGAATGCATTATCTGTAATAATAAGCGTTCAGCACAAAAATTATGCAAATACTGACGCGATAAATATTGAACTTTTAGCATTCGTGCGCGATTCATCAATCCATCAATATGGATCGCGATCCAAAAATCGTGATAATTACTGACCGTGTGACAGGGCCCTATGGATCACGATCCAAATATTACATAAGTATTGAACGTGTGACAGGCGCCCTACACTATGATAATTTAGCGAGTAGACTGTCCAGCGATAATTTTCTTCGATATGTGGTTAAATATTTTTCTTGAGCGCTGTGTTGCCTGATCATTGCAATTATTTCTAGTAGTGTTGTCACCGCTACATATACCCATGGTACAATTTATCAAATTTAGTCCAACTTTTTTAGTCTGACTTTATATACGGCAAACTTACCAAAAGTTACCAAAATAAAAAAAAAAGTTGCCAAGTTACCAAGCGATCAAAAAGTTACCTATTTTGGACACAAGTGCCCAAATGTGGCAACCGTGGTTGCAACCGCCGTTTTACATAACATTTGCAACTTAAACAACGATTGTGTCGCTCCAGTAGTCAGCGAAAATGAAATAAATAATATTATCGATACAATTGTTGAAGTAGCCACAATCTCAGCTTCAGATCAAAATGAAAATTTATATAGAAAACATATAATACAAAACTATTTCGAATGCTTGTAAATTTCTTTCGATTATTAAAAAAAAAAACATCTTTAGAACTTCTTTTATTATAAAATTCAGGAACACATTTAAGTATTTATGTAAATATTGATAGGACACATATGCTTGAAAATACAGTATATTTTGCTTTGCTGCCTCTATGCTTAAGTGCACATTT
>NW_016171438.1:0-14444 GCF_001687245.7 Rhagoletis zephyria
TTATTTATTCAAAATGATGGTTGCAACAATTCTTTGCCAGGAAATACGTCTATAATAAAATTTAGAAAATTGGGCGTGGCACCGCCAGCTTATGATCACATACATATATGTATCTCGGTAACCGTTCTACCAATTTGTACCAAACTCGGTATGGTTATTGTGCTTGCCACATAAAAGTAAACCANAAGGACGCTAGTTTACTTAAAATTTATACACGCCGGCTTATCATGTAGCGGTAGCTTTCGGAAAGGTGGAAAACATATAATTTAATACTTGCGCCGGGTATTTAATGTTCGGCTCCGCCCGAACTTAGACTTTCTTACTTGTTTTTCTTTAATTTCCTCAAATTTTTTAAGATTTGATTACACGATTTTTTTTATTAATATGATTTAAGTTTTATTATACTTTTAATGTTTAGATTTTGTTACTTTAACAATAAAATTATTTTTGTTTTAATTTGAATTTAATTTATTTAGTTCTACTTTAATGTGTTTAAGAAGAAAAATATTTATTTTTAATGTTATTAAATTTTTAGGATTTAATTTAATTTATTGTTTATCAATAAGTAGTTTACCGCTACCCAACCGTTTTCTATTTTTTTTTTTATAAAATTTTCGATACAATTCTTTGAGAAATAAAGTTTTTAATTAATTACTTGCAGCCGTTTTTTCTATCGATATACTAGATTTATTGATACGTTACTAACGTACTGTCCACACTTAATTTTTTTTTTTGTTTCATCTCCTTCATAATTCACAACATAACTCTGGTTAATTAAGTTTTAAGAAAGCGTATTACCAAAAGCTCTCCAGGTCTTTCAATTAGCATTTTGCCAGAACAGAGCTTTAAAGATAGTTGCCAGAATTGAGAAACGTCTTACGAAAAATCTTTGTCTTTTGAAAGACTGTTGTGAGTTGAAACACAGTTGCCAAAATTGCCCTAATGTGCGACAAGAACTGAGTACTGGGTCGATAAGCACTAGAACGGCGTATTTAGTTGAGGCCAGTTTACTTTTGGAGTACAAAATAATTTCTCCGCGATCCGTCATACTTAAACATCTGACTTTAAATGCCGAAGATATGAAAAAATGCGAAAAAGGTGACACCAAAAAAACAAAATTTGTTCCAACTTGTCTTGCAAAAATACTTTAGACTCAGGGATGTACGGCGAGCTTTATTATCTGGTAGACCGTACATATATAATGAACACACACATACATAGACACAATTAGAAATTATCAATTATGAACATTTTAAAAACCAGCCAACTGCCTTTATGGCCATACACCTCCTAGGCAAAACGGCATTTCATCTTGCCATTTTAAAATTCTTCGCTTTTAGAAAGTAGGTATTTACTTAGCTAACTTTTTTCTCATTTGCAATGGAGAAGCAAAATTTTTACCATCGGTAATGGGTTTCTCATGTTATCCTATCAACACTGCAACTGACTTGACTTGTTTGCTTGTTGCCTGCACAAAGACCATAACAAGCATGTAAACAAAACAATGTGATATGCAATGAAAGCAAATTTCTGCAAATTTTAGCATTTAGAGCACATCCGATAAAGGCATGATTATTTTTTTACAGTTAATTGAGTGCAAAATGTGGTAAGTTTGTTTTAAAATAATCAGGTGTTTTTGACATAAAGGTGTCAATTACGTAACATTGTCACTAACTTTCAATAGCAATTTACCTTGGTATCAAAACCAGCCTCATCTCGCAGTAAGCGTATTTGCTGGGGTATTTCTTAATAAGTTACCCTAGCACCTCAAATCATCCCATAGCCCTGATTTCCTCTTGGCTGTCAGAGTAAATTAACACTTTTTGAAGTGAAACTTTTTTAGCGGCGGTTGGTTGGTTGGGAGTAAATTGGCAAATTCAATGGAAATTGCACACGAAATGATGCAACGGAAATGAAGCAATGGAAATGGTTGGGCCTGAAATAAGTGCTATAGTATATGCAAATGGTATTAATTTAAGAAAAACTTGCTAATAAAAGGTTAAAGAATAACACTAAGAAAATGAACCAATACAAGAATGAAAAGCGAAAGAAAAGGACAAAGGCAAAGGTAAAAATAAAAACAAAAACAAAGTTGCGCAAAGATAAAATGCGAAAAAATGAAGACGAAGGTAAATTTTAACACTTTACTTATATAAGGGCAAAGGTGAAGGGGAATATGTATATAAAGAATATGATAAACAAAAATAAAAACAAAGATAAATATAAAGAAAAAGATGAGGATGAGGATAACGATAAAACTAAAGATAAAGATAGAGGAAGAAAATTAAAATAAAGGTAATTATAGAGAAAAGGATGTAGATGGAGACACAGAGAACAAATCTGGGGTTTTAGTGATTTTTGGGATTTTCGGGCCTTATCGATATAATAGTCGATATTTTTATCGATTTTGTTATCAATATTTTTATCGATTTTGTAATCGATATTTTTAACTATTTGGTTATCGATATTTTTTATTGATATTGTTATTGGTTTCGTTACGATCTATAACAATAGATTTTGTTACGGATATATTTGTCGCAGTTTTTATCGATATTTTTATCGACTTTTTTATCGATTATTTATCGATTTTACTATCGATTATTTATAAATTTTTTATTGATTCTTAATCGATTTCGTTATCGATATGGTTATAGATTGTTTATCGATTTTGTTACCGATATTTTTATCGAATTTTTAAGCGTTTTTCGTTATCAATTTTGTTACCGATTATTTATCGATTTTGTTATCTATATTTTTATCAATTTTGTTATCGATATTTTTATCGATTTTGTTTGCTGATTTTTTAATCGATATTTTTAACGATTTTGTTATAGATATTTTATATCGATATTGTTATTGGTTTTGTTATCGATATTGTTAAATATTATGTTATCGATTTTGTTATCGTTTAGATATTTATCGATTTTGTTATCGATTATTTATCGATTTTGTTATCGATGTATTTATTGATTTTGTTATCGATTTTGTAATTGCTTTTTTATCGACATTGTTTTAGATTTTGTTATCTATTATTTTTCGATTTTGTTATCGATTCTTTATCGATTTTGTTATAGCTATTTTTATCGATTTTATTATCGATATTTTTATCGATTTTGTTATAGATTTTCTTATCGATTTTGCTACCAATATTATTTGCGATTTTGTTATCGAAATTTTTACCTATATTTTGCATTCGAGAGATGGGCAGAGTAGAAAACCTGCTTTTAGTAGCTGCTCTGTTGTACTTGTCCTTTATTTTTAACTGTTTCTGACAATCAATTGACTTTTGGTGGCCATTTTCTCAATATTTTTTCCTTCCCTTGGCAGAAATTTCTTTGTCGCGAGAAACGAGGTCTCCTTTGTGGCTTCTTCACAGATAAGCATTCATATATTTTATCAATACATATGTATGTAAACATGTATGTATATATGTATGTATATATTTCACCTACATGTCACTTTAGGCTGCCATTAAATTTGACTGCCCTACTTTTAAGTTTCCAAAGAAAAAGCAGAAAGCGAAAGCAAGAACTTACAAAAAAAAAGTAAACAGAACAGGAAAACACTGCAAAGGAAGCGATAAGAGCCCATATAAATTTCGACAATAAAATGGCCACTATAATTTTGTAATAAGATATATATATTTAAATGGTTGCAATTTTTGCTGCAAAGCCAAGACTTTTTCACTGCTCGTAATACATACATACATACATACATACATACATATACATATAATTTTTGCATTTCGTAGCATTTCAAATAATAAAAAAGAAATTGTAAATAAACAAATAAAATAATTGAAACTTTAAAACAAGACATGGCCATAAAGACTTAACACAAACAAATTGACTAAAGGCAGCGCAAAAATGGAACTTAACAAAAAAATAAAATAAACCAAAAGAAATATACGAGTAAAATAAATAGCGCACAAAAGCGGATATGAAATTGCATTACTGCAGTCGAAGTTCGAATAGCGTGAGTTCATGCACATGTGTGCCGGTCGTGCACGACAAACTTGCAAATTTCCATGCCATGTGCCCTTAACGGCAAGCGAGACACGGCCTCAAACACGTTAGCCAAGAAGAGCGCATCGGCCGACGTGCAGAAGAGGTGTCGCCTGCACTGACACACAAACCAAATAGCTGCACAACACAGGCACATACACACACACACACACAGATTTTTATGCACGTTTGTGACTTTGTATTACTGTGTGTGTGTGTGTGTGTGTGTGTGTGTGTGTGTGCCATAACGTGGCACTACTGCCACACATTATGCCACTCATTCACTCATGATGCCTTTATTCTATTTTATTGTGCAACAATGCCATTACGATGCTTTAGCTATGGTACCTACATACATACATATCTTGCGCCCCTGCCATCTCCTGTCCTGGCTGCGGCAGTGGTTGCGCGCACATTGCCTATTACTGGTCGCCGACAAACATTACTATCACCATCGACATAGCCGGAGCATACTTACGGACACAGCTAAATTGCATTCTCTCGCAGTAAAAAAAAAATTAAAATAAAATATAAATAAAATTAGCAAGCTTGGCAAGGGAGTGCATGGAAGTGCAAGCACTGTTAGGGGCGCTGGCGGAGGCAAAGTGCTTAACTCTGTACGGCTGAAACGGAGTGGAGTGGAGGCATGTGTTGGCCTAGCGTGGCAAACCATCGCGTTTAATTTATTTTGTGTGTGTGTGTGTGTGTTTTTTTCTACTCTTTATCGCTTACACTCTTCCTCTTTTGTTGAATCGATTTTTTGTTTGTGTTGTTTTTTTTTTTTAATTTATTTTTGTAGCTCATTCGCCCCGTTCGACATACATTATTGCATTTTCGTTGTTTTTATTACTCGTTTGCATATATTTTGCATGCGGCACATGTATATATGTATGTATGTATCTGAAGTTATATATATGCATGTGGCGGTATGCGGAAAATGCATGTATGTGTTTGCTTCAACAATGCAACACTTACTGCGAATGTGTTTGTTGCCACTGAGGATGATGTTTGTGTTGGTGGGGCGCGGCATGGCATAGGCGCCTCCACTAAACATTTAACGGTGAAACGACCGAAAAGAATCGACAACAACGTCTTATATACATATGTGTGTATACTTACATACATATATGTGTATATGCATGCATGTACATAAGCGCACCACCAATCGGCCGACTAAAGAGCTAACTGCCCCCCTTTGCTGTTGTACTACTGTGACCAGTTAAATGGCCACTCATTCAGTCGGCCAGTCTGTCAGTCAGTCAGTCAACCCAGCGAGCGACCTATCGAAGGCCTAGCTAACACTTGCACTGCCGCTCACCTTGCGACGCTTTCCAGTTCTGATCGACCGACCCAGCTAGCGACCACTTAAACTGGGACAACATCGGCAAAAAATAACAACAACAACAACAGTGGCATTACAGCAGCGATAACATAGTAACATTTACAATGGCAACAAATAAAATAAAAAAGCAAAACAGTTAACATATCAGCTGAACGAACGATAAAGCCACGGACCGACTATCTTTATTTATGGTGGTGGAATAGGTAAACACGGTGAGCAGGCGGTCGGTAATGGAGAGAAAACAAAAAAGAAAGTGCTTGCAAAACAAAGTCCACTTAAAAGATGGAGGAAATGAAAAATGCAGGAAATAGCAGGAAGATATAATGACTTCGCTATTTAAGTTATTTGCCCTACCTATATATATACATATATATATATGTGTATGTGCATTTGTGCAACATATTAAGAATACATAGGTACATACTTAGTTGTAGAGGGCTAAAATACTTAATAGGCAAAGAGACTGAGCCTTACTGCAGGTTTGTCTAGCGTCGATAATTATTTTTGGTGAGGATCTTGAGGACTCACAGTCGTCACGATTTATCCATGGGTTATTAGTTACGGATATCGCATATTCTTCACCCCTTCTTATTAGATCGGAAATCGGTGGTAGTAGGAAGTTGTCTGCCTCCCTAGTCGACTCTTTGACTGACTCGTTTTCTTCGATATTGCAAGACAGCTTTTTACGTGGCTCAGTGAAGCCAGCGATGCAGGATATTTCCGAACTAACCGTATAACACATTCCCTGCCGAATACTTTATAGTGTGAGACAAGTCGATTTCTCGCTGGCAAAGGTCTCCGCCTGAGAGACACTACAATTTTCAAGCAGACGTTAAAATTAAGGAAATCTGCAGGTCCTTGGAGTATAGACTCATGTAGACTCATTTTTCCATCTTTAGCCATTGGTGTAGATCCAGATGTCATAGTTGACGACAGCAGACCGCCTTGCTAATCTTCCCTAGTTGCATGGCGATCTTAAGACTTAAATCAAATAATGAGTTCTGGTAATTAGTTTGTACTTCTATGGTTCGTTTTCACAAGCGACAAGTTAACTCTCAATCGGAAGTTAACTACAAATTTTTGGTACAAAAGGTGAAAGTTTACTGGCTAACGTTAGTTAACCCTTCACTGAGAAAATGGCCCTAACTCGACAATAATTCCGTTACGCGCTCCACTATTAGTTACTTAAATTAAAGACCGTTGCGTGCCCGTAATTGCTCTTCTTCACAATTTTGATTCCCTCAACACAAAGGCCCTTTTTGCGGCTGCGCCTGTTACGAATACCTGTGGTGGCTTCAAGAACTGGACTAACCCTCAAAAAGGCGTACAGATAAACAAAAATTTTACTATGTCACATTTTTTATCTGAGGCGTACGCACCCACAGATCAGATGGGAGTTGGAACTCAGAATAAGAAACGCTTCACCAAAATAGTTAATACACATTTTGATGTCAAATCCTTTTCGTTATTACCTTAAGCCATGCGAGCACTTCAGCAAGTAATGCTGAAGCACACCCCCAAAAATTAAGCAAGTACTTGACTTCAAAAAACTCTTCTGTATTCTAACTCCTTTCCTTAGCCACACTGCTCAAAAAATCTGAAAAACCGGTACATACGCACAGATAAATTCAAGGCCGTATTTAAGAAAAGTCGCCTAACTTCGATAATTTTTATGCGATTGTTATAAATGAGCTATTAGTAAATTTAGATATAGATTTAATTTTGGATAGTACTACATATTTTGAAATTTTGGAAATTATCGATTGCCAAAATTTTAAAAATTAAGACAAATAGGAGTTTTTTTATTGTACACGATAAAAACTCCCAACAAGACAAGTCCGACAATAGATTATTATAAACCATTTCAAAGGCTCTTCTCAGATCATATTCGATCTTTGAAATCGATGAAATAGTCATTAAAAACTCATATATCTACAAAGTCGTATTTTTTTACTTAAATCCACAGGTCGCGACCTCTAAATGACCTTTAAAAATCTCATGCAATAATATTTCTCATAAAAAACAAAACAAGGGGTAGGGTCTTGAAGTTTCCAAAAAAAAAAACAACTTTTTGATGGGCACCCTATTTTATGTTTTTTTTTATTTTTCTATTATTATTCAAACATATTCTCGTTATACATTGCTACTCTAATTTTAATTTTTAGAAAAGTAAAATTTTTTAAATTATTTTTACAAAAGTTTAAAATAAATATTTTTTCTTATATCAAAATACAATTCTTTAGCTTAAAAGGTCACAACATACACACCAAAGGTTTATGCCGAACCTGGCGCTGAAAAATAACTGCATCACTACTTTTATAAAAGCGAAGCGGTCCAGGGCGTGAGAGGGTGAGCTGGGCATCCATCAAACGGCAGGTGTACTAATTTGCACACCTGCGCGGTATCGCGCTCACTCTATACACGGCTCGATGAACGACGAGCACGGAGTTTACTAAACTCAAGCGTTAGATTTCTCACAGGAATACGAACGGGACACTGTGCCAGTTTCAGGACCACGAAAAAATATTTCTGCAGAACCGGCAGAGACGAAAGAAAAATAGAATCCCACCGACACTCCTTTTTCGAGTCATGGAGAAACCATTTCTCTGGACGCTTTTCAGAGCTTTGCGTAGTCAATAAGTTCGTTTCCACATAGTATTTCTTAAATTGCACAATTATTTGTAATTATAATATTACATTAAAAGATCTTAATCCTGTTTTAAAACTCTCCTTTTTATTTCTTTTTTTAATTCTTTTATGGAGTCAATTTGCATGGGGTTTGCACAATTATCATCTAGTTGTATATTTTTTCTAATATGTGTTCATTAAAAAAAAAATCATCAGAAAGTCCCTACATATTAATACAGATGTAGATTATTAACAATTGTATTAACTTAAAAAATCATTATATAAATAGGCAATCATGTTTCCTTTACACCCCTTTTACGGCTAAACTATACTTCTAAGGTATAAACAGTTATATATCATTAGAAAGGTATTTTGATGCTGATGTGCAGGCAATTTTTAAAATTTCAAATCAGTTTAAAATAGAGCGAAAAAATCAATTCAAAAGTCACACCAATACCAATGCACACATGTACATGGTTGGGGCGGAAATGCCCCCTAAATGTATGCTTTAATATTGATAGCGAATTAAAGAAACGTGCTAAGCAGCAGTTCAGGAATAAAATGTATGTATGTATGTACATGAATAGATTAGACTCAAACAAGGAAGAAGGTAAAGTTGAGTATGGAGAAGAAGAAAGTGATAAAGGCAAAGATTAGAATAAAAGTAAAGAAACCTAAATACAAACGAAGGTGGATATGAAGATGAAGATGAAGATAAAGATAAAGATAAAGATGAAGATGAAGATGAAGATGAAGATGAAGATGAAGATGAAGATGAAGATGAAGATGAAGATGAAGATGAAGATGAAGATAAAAATCATAACCGCTTAACTTTAACTCATCTTAACTTAAAACTTACTCCACCTGAGCTCACCACACATTAATTCACCACACTTTACTCCCCACACCTAAATTCACCACACCTCAACTCGCCACAACTTAACCCCCGCACCTAAATCCACGACACCTAAATCCACCAGCCTTAATTCACCACACCTCAACTTTCTCACCTCAACTCACCACACCAAAATTCACCGCACCTTAATTCACCACACCTCAACTTTCTCAACATAACTTAACTCACCACACCTGAATCAACCACACCTAAATTCACCACACCGTAACTCCTACACCCAATTCCACCACACCGCAGCTCACCACACCCAATTTCACCACATGACATGATATCACTTGATGTGGCATCAAAGGCAACATCATTTGGCATAAAATGAACCAAAATAAATAAGATTTAGATAGAGGTGAAAAAAGGGATAAAAAGGAAATACAACTGAAGAGTGTGCGATGTTATATTGTGGTGTGTTATGCTTCATATGTTATGTTAATTATTCTTATGTTATGTTATACCAAGTTCTAATCTAAACTCCCCTCCACTTAACCCATTCCAACTAATGTTATTTTAGCTCATTCAACTTACATAAACTATCCTTAATTTTATCGGTTGAATTTCAACCGCTGGGCGAACACTAGTAACTATAAATTACCCAGACGTGAGTATAAATTATACAAATTAAAAAAGACAAGAAAATTTCACCGGAATTTTTTATTGGTACTTGTATTTATTTTATTACCATATGGCAATAAACAAAGATTGTGTTGCAGTCCTTAAAGGTAGAACTCTACCCAAACGGTAAAAATTGATTTTTTTGTTCGAAAAATTTCTGGCATTTTGCTAATTTTAAACTTTTTAAAATTTTTTAAATCTTCAAGAAAGAGCAAGAAAAATACAGCTGAGATCAAAAAACCGGATGTATATCTGCATTCTATATGGCGGTCCATTAACCAAAATACAGTCTTCTTATTTTCAGAAAAAAATTCTTACGACTTTCGAGGCTATTTAGCGGGTATCAAACCTATTTAAAAAAGACCTCCCTTTCATTTTGTAACCACAAAAAAATTTTCAAGAAAATTAAACACAATTTTTTTTTTTGATTTTGCCATTTTGTTAATTTTTAAAATTTTTTAAATTTTTAAGTATGTAAATATAGGGCATCAAAAACACTTCTACAATCAAAAAAATGCATTGTAAAATTTTCAGATGCTCGTAACTCAGCGACTTTTTTTTTTTTTGCAAAACAAAAAAATACGTGTCTCTTCATTTGTCCCAAAAATATGATCAAATCATATTAAACTTAATTTCGAATTTTTGAAACCATTAACTCTGCACGAATTTAAATAGAATAGCTTAGCCTAAAATTTTGTTACTTCGAAAATAAGTTGGGTCTTGAGGCGCTGTGATCATATCCAATTATATAGAAGCCATGACTGAGACTGGGTGAATTAATTTTCAAACAAACATAAATCTAGGAAAAAAATCTAGTCTTTTAAATATTACTTAATGCAGATATCTAGGTATATTGACGTCCTAATTACAAAAATTTCAAATACTGTCCTGACGTGGCACAAAGTTAGTCTATTCATGTATGTATGTATGTATAAATTTATACTACATTTCTACATACTTATATGTACTTACACATGCTTTCAGCTCTAACTAATTTACATTCATGTGCATTATTTACTTAAAATCACATAAGCCACTGAACGGCACACTTTTCCCCGCATACAAGCACACACGCACACACACATAGCACACATGTGAACCTCTTTCATTCTGTTAACTGCCACAGCTAACTATTTTGATGTTCTTGCAGCACTTATTAGTTGTTTTTGTTGTTATTATTACGATATAAAATAACAATGAGCCAATTTTTATAGTCAGTTATTATTATCGTCAACAACAGCAGAGCGACAGTAGCGGCTGCAACAGCAGCTACGTACATACATACCTGACAATTGGCAATTTTAGTGATGGAAGAAGAGCGTTGCTGTGGTGGCTGGCGCACACTGGCGTAGAGTGGCCTCTATTTTTTTTTGTCATTTTAAGTATTGTTATTGTTCAAAAATATTGTTGGCTTTGTTTTTGTTATTGTGTTTATTTTTCGCTACGCTTTGGTTGCACGCCGCCATTGTAGTCACGCTCGTCGCCATCGCAAAAACACACACACACACGCACACACACACACACATACACGCACGCGATCAGCCAACATAACACCGTATAGTGGTATAAAGCAACATTATTGCATGAAATTATGCTTCATTCATGTTGGGAAAATTTTAAAATATTTACCGTTTTATATGAGTTGGAAGAAGTAAGCACCTACCAAATTGTTCACGCATAAGTATATAGATAAATATGTATGCTTTTATGCTTATGTATAAGCTGCATGTGTACAGGCATAACAAAAATTTGTTTTATTGTTGAGTTTTGGTGGCAATATTTGTTTGTTACTTTAAAGGACGTATGGGCATTGAAGGCAGGCGTATGTTCTCTCGGCTCCCTATAGAATCGTTATCAAAAATTTGGTGTTTTATTGCTCTAATTAGAAGGGCGAAAAAATAAATAAATTTAATGAAAAATGTATTATTGTACTAAATATAGACTGTTTACTTCTACACAACCGCTTAGAAAAAACATAAATGAATTCAATGCAGGGTTGAGTATTTTTTCATTAAGCTCATGGAAGGTTTTCAGTAAAACAAGAATAAAGCTAATCGCAATCTTCGTATGGAAAGCTCTGAACTAGGTTTCTTATGAATTTTTATTTATTTTCTTGTTTTGTTTTTGTTTATGTTTTTACTATTTTATAGGTTTTGAAAAATATCTGGATGGAACTGTTTTTGAACAATTCCTTTGAAAATAATTTGTCGATTTTGTTTTTCATTCTCATTTCTTTCTCAGAATTTGTTTGAATGACGCCCCATCTCAACTGAAAATATTTACGTTAATATAGGGCGGTTTTGAAAAGGCAGCCAATAGTTTTTAATTATTTAAAAATATTTCCTGTCAAAATGGCAGATAGGACATTTCATTATTGCGATCAATATGATTTTGTGAACAAGACGGTGTGGTATTTATCCACTCAGAAATTATTTCAAGCTCTAGTACCAGATTGACTGGTGTACTCTGTGACGTTTGAGTAAGCTACGTTCGAAAATAAGTTTCCGAGAAAAACGATTTTGAAGCCAACAAGTGAACTTGAACTGTAAGTGTTTGTCTATCTTTTCACATTTACAGTAAATTTTTGAAAAACCCAGTTTAGTTAGAAATTATTTATTTTTGCTTATTTTTGCATTGAAGCAATAATACGTTTTTTCGCCCCCTAAATTTCTTTTAAGTTTCTTTGTCATATATTTATAACAAATCATTTGTAACCTAATATAATTCCGTTTTTTCGAAATGACTACTGTTCGATTTAAAGTGCTGAAAAACACATATTTTCAGTCTTGAAATAATTTTATGATCATCTATAGGTACCAAATTGGCATGCTCAAATGGCTTAGAATTAGTTACTCATACGCCACGGTGATAATTTTGGACGTATATAATTTCCTCTATGAAAATAATAGCAAAACATCCTACAAACGTGTCTTAGCCATAGAACTCATAGTTTATTACGTCTCCGCTAGGCAGACGAACAAAATTCACTAAGTATTTATTTACTAAAGTAACGCGCTATCAGAAATATTTTGGATGGGCTATTGTTTTACTTCTATATGAACGGACAAATCGTGCTGCTGTGCCGAGCGGGACTGTTCCAAGCTGAGCGAAGCCTTCAAATTGCTACAAATAAAGCATAGTTTTTCTAAAGTGTTCCCAGCTAAAAACCAAAATTTTTATTGGATTTATTATCCTTTTTATTTTTCAGCAAACTCACATTGGTCTCAACGAAAACTCAAACTATTTGTATTTTAGTTTATATTTAATAATTAAGAAACTTCGAATAAGCACTTAAACTCTCCAGCCTTTGCAGATTATTAATGACTTCGACAAAAAAATGTTTCCGGAAAAACCAGCCCAACCAAGTAGTTTTTTAAACAAATTTTTATCCGGCCCGGAGTAAAAAAAACATAAACTCTTACATTAGTGTAACTGCTCATCGTATAGTGCTCATCATTTGTTTTCTTATCGTTGAAGTGTAGATCTGCGTAATTGTCACCACCGGATTCTTGTAAAACGTCCAGCTTCACGGTTCAGTTTTGCCACAAACACTTTCGCTTCACTCGGATTAACTCCACTCGAGACAGCATCGCTTTTTGTGTTTACTTACATTAAGCTCAAAAGATATATACATATATTCGTCTCGATATATATGTTTCGTTTTGATATAGTTTCCACACGAATTATTTACCAATTTCTTGGCCAGTGCACAGCTGTAGAGATAAGGAGAGGGAAAATCCTTTCAGAGCTTTCTGAGCGAAGTCTTTAAAAAGAGGAGCTATGTACTTCTTAAAACACATACTTGCGATATTAGCTCAACTCAGAGAAAACCTAATTAATTTCTTTAAACATTAGCAAATCTTAAGCCATCAAGTGAATCAAGTTTCCTTCAGTTTTAGTTTTTTAAAGTTGTCACCATTTTAGATAAAGAAAAAAACTTAATTTCGCTTGGCGCCTTTATTCTGCCCATTAAGTTAATAAAAACTATGAAAATCAATGCACGACCCCAGTAACTTTTTATTAAATAATTAAATCATGAAAAAATACAAATTTTTTGGAATATCATACTTTGTCGCGTAATTATGGAAATATTATATTTCGATTTGGTTCTCAAAGGATAACAACATTTTTTTATTTGCTCAGATATGGGGATATAATTTTTTGATACATATATCGCTAGCTTAGAAAGAAAAGTTTCTAAGCCCCATTTTGAAAATTTTACAGGAGAGGAAAAAAACTTCCTTTCTTCAACTATTTCGCAAGACTTTGAATACAACATTTTGCTTGTTTAAAGCAAAACAAAACTCCATAAGAATCAGAAGGATTCGATCTTTATTAAAAAATTTCGTATTATTTTGGCTTATCGGATTTGAGATGCTTCTTTTATCCTGGTCCTTTTATTGTCCGTTTTTAATTTCTCTAGCATCCTGTATAAAAATATGAGTTTTCGTAAAAAGTGGACTTAGCAAATTTTCGCTCTAAGCTAGCGGTATATGTTTTAAGATTTGGTTTAAATTCAACACAGTTTTATTTACTTTTATTAATTTTCAATTCCTGATTCCCTGATTTATTGATAACTCTGTAGGGAGACATACGTTTTCAAATGGCACAAGAAAACGCCAAAACAAATAAACTTATACCGTTAGTTAAGATCACATGCTAAAAATATCTATATTTTTATGAAAAAAATAAAAAATTTAACAAGAAAAAATTAAAAAAAAAAAAAAAAATCGTTTATATTTTTTTCTTGAATTTGTATTAAATCCTGTACTGCTGCAAAAAACTCAAGCTACCAGATGAAAATCGATGGATAAGTAAACAAGTTGGTCAAATGAGAATGTGAAATAATGTTTCGTATGAAATAGGGGCAGCGAATCGTATATGGCCGTACTCGTACATATTTATTCGTACATGGCGTATGAGTGATATTTTCCATGTTAAAGTTTGA
>NW_016171439.1:0-14444 GCF_001687245.7 Rhagoletis zephyria
TCTCTCTCTCTTAGCCGAAAGCTAGATTTCGTTTACAATAACACCTTTACTGTGTCAAATAAACATAAAGTGGCTTTGGTATGTAAGTATGTATGGTCGTCGCGCAAAGCCAAAGGACAGCAGGTATGACGCAGTAAATTATGCAAGTTTGTTGTAGTGCATAAAACCGAAACAGTCTGGCAACGCCAAAACGCTACATGGCATACATTTGGGCGCCCGAGCAACTGTTTGCCTTATTTAACAGATGTGCGCGCATGTAAGCACTGAATTTTTTAGCGTGGCGTTGAAAACATACTTTTACTCGTATGAGTTATTTATATTTATGTACATATGTATGTACATTAGAGTGGTCCAATTTTTGTAATGAGGGAAAAGAATTTTTCCTAGAAAACGGGGCACCCCCTTATTTTTTTTCTTTTGATATTTCTACGGTAACCAATAGATGGTGCTCAATGACCTTGAAATGCGCTACTGGGTCTCTGTGAAACTGGCAAAAATATTGGTGATTTTTATAAAAAATTCCTGTTGCTATGACAACTGAAGCTTTGATATTTTTTTAGATAATTTGAATTTGAAATGTTCTTAGGTTGCTTAACCAATTGTTTGATTAATATATATACACAATATTTCTGCAGTAAAATATGAGCACCATGAGCATGCTCTAAATGTTTACTTAAAACGGTATTGTTTGGCACCAGCCCCTTTTTCGGCAAGAGGAAAAAATTTGGAAGGTGCCCGAAACCCTATCTCGAAAAAATTTCGTTTGGACCACTCTAATGTACACATTTATTTATACGTACATATGTACATATGCAAATATATTTATATTTACATACGAGTATGCTCACACATACATACATACATACATACATGCAGTCACACCTAAAAACGAGTAGCACAAAGCCCAAACCAAATCCTCTGTCTAACCTTTGCATTAGTCTTATCATACGAATTGTTTACTCGCCCGCTCGCCCGCTCGCCCACCCACCCAATCGTCTGCCCCGACATTGTTGCGTGTGCGAAAGTGCTCAACGCCGTTATTTACTCTGATTATCCTTTAACCTAAAGTCACAAAGCAAACGCACACATGCACCACATTTTCGTTTTCAATCATGAAATTCTTTGGGTTTTTCTACTTTTTTTTTTAATTCCGGAATCGTTTGTTTTTCTTTACTCGGAGCACGCTTTAATGCAATAGAGTAAATCTAACAAATGACGAAAACAAAAAAAAAAACAAAAAAATGAGCCACCTACTAAGCTGCTTAAATACACGCAACAGCAAATATTGGCTACTAGGTGGTTAATAGGGTACACGAGTGTGTCATTGCCTTGCCTTGCAGAACTTTGCTTTGTCTAAAAGGAATAACAGCAGTGTTTTCTGTTTCCTAACGTTTGTATTTATGTGCCATATTTGCGTAGATGATTTTGTGTAGACATGTGTGGATTGTACACATATTTTTGGTTTTTGCTTTAGTCGCTGACTGTTTGCTGCGGGTGAGTATTACAAAGCAAATAAATTCCGAAAACAGCGGATTAAGGAAAACAATGCATTAGCAGTTGGGTTGGGTTTTTTTTTTTTTTGTAAATAACTATAAAAATCATAAAAGCAAAAAAAAAAACAATCGCATGAGCGTTCTTTCAATCGAAAGCGTTTAGCAAGGCTTAACTGCTAGCAGCGTTGGAATGTGTAGCTTTTTATTTTATTTTAAAAATTAACTATTGAATTTAGCTAAGCCAGTGTAGATATTAAAAATAAGTTATGTTTTTTATTTATACGAAAATAATTGGCTCAAGTATACATAACTTCAGTGATACTAAGTATCCGAAACTCGCAGGTTCCCTAAATAATTTTGATAAACTTTATGTTCCTCTTCTTCGATTGAAAAAAATCACTTATAGTTGACACACAAAAATACTAAATTTTTATAGAAATCCACTACTAACGAGCTGGTAAATTTGGAAACAGTTGGTATTTTCCACAAGTACAACTATCCCAGAGTCAACCCCTAATTAGGTTAAACACAAGTTAGCTTGAATAAATTTTTTATGGTCACTTTAATTGTTCAAGACTATTGATTCTTTCACGAAACAAGCTAACATAGAACCTAACTGGCTACTACCATTTTAGCTGTTACATCCATATATGATGTTTTCATGAAGGAACTGCAAAATCCGAAATTTGTTGGGAGCTCTACCCTTAGGATGGATTACTTAAAATTTAATTTCAATGATATTATTAATTCCCACAATTATTTAAAAACTTCAGTGCAATGTATTTAGGATAGCAATATGGGTACCAAATGCAAGAGAAAATTATGTAGAATAAAAAAATAAATAAATTTTTGGTTCACAAGAGCGAAGAGGTATTGAAAATTTCCTTTTAAATCATTTTATTGTTTTAAGCTAACAAAGTTTGAAAGACGAAATGCGAGGATGTGGTCGAGTGTATATTAGTATTTAAAATATAATTTTTTCAAAAATAATTATTGCAGAATTTCAAGGATATTCAAGGATACAATTTTTAAAGAAGATTTTCTATACCAAAAAATTTAATCGGTTTTAATTTTACAGAATCTTCTCTTTAATTTGACCTTAAAAAAAAATATGACATCAGAGATAAAAAACCTAAAGATAAGCTTGGCTAATAGTTTTGCGATTATATTGATTTTTTGTGTGTAAAATTTACTATAGCACGTTTTTATAAGCGAAATATGCTTTTAGTATGATAAAGAAAAATTTCTGTGATGCAAAAACTTTCAGTGGCAAACTACTTGCTCCTGTTTAACTTCAATGAGCTTACCGAATTATTCTTCAACAAATGAGCTTAGTTTTAAATTCTAATCATTAACTTGGAATCAGCAACCCAAAATGAGTGTCTTCTTCAGCATCTCCTTGTGAGCCGGTAATTTCATTTTCGAACTCAGTTGAGTGCGTGCTTTCTGCTGAAAATGGTGAGCTATTTTTATAAAAACAGTTCCAGTGGCATAATATAAATATATATAAGAAATAAATTTATTTATTATTTTCCCTCCTCTTTCTGCTGAGATGGATGCTTTGTTTTAGTGAACGAAGCAGTAAACTGAGATAAATATTAAAATGTATAGTTCCGCTGCTAATATCAGTGACGATTCCCGTTCATCGGATCGAGATTAAAGAAATGATGTTTTGTAAATTTCAGTAGGAAGTGCTGCACTTCGACTAATCTTTTACACTAAATCAATTATTTAGTATTTATTTATTTTTTTCTTAATAAGTTATATTGAACGCATGCGTACATGGCGTATGAGTAACGAAAATTACTACTCATAATTCTACAAAAAAATATGCATCACTTAATTTCACATCCGACGACGGGAAAGTGATTAGTCGCAGCGTACATATGGTTTCAATATGCAATCATTTATTTAATTTCTTCCTCTACAAAAAGTTGCCTTTTCCATCTCAGTACGATGAACAAGAATTTTCATTGATATTAGCAGCGATGTGCGGATTTCTATAAATTTTAATTACTTTAAAATGTTTACTCTCAACTTGAGTGATAGGCTAATGTTTGGTCTGTGTCATTTTCTGAGCAAGATGTTAAGTGTTTTATCCCTTGGGGAATTATTTCGAACTCAAGTACCACATTAACTTTTTTATAGGTAGTTGTCTTCGGAAGTACATGGCGTATGAGCGACCTTTTATAAGAAGTCATTGGCTGTCTCACGCTATAAATCGCTCAATTAGTTCCATTCTGTCATAACTCAAAAAACGGCTTAAAAGTTTGGAATTTCCATGTAGCGACTGAAGATAAAGTAACGGTAATTTCTGAATACTTAACTAGATTTTCTTTTTAATAACTTTTATGAACACGATACGGCATTAAATATAACTTTGTTCCGATGTTGTAAGTACTGTTTGAACGCAAACTAGTCCCTCAGTTTGCGATATTTACGACTGAAATTTAATAAGCCTAAGTTATAACTCCTCCACTTGAGTAACTGAGAGCATGAAATTTTGCACTCATTACTTTAGATGGCTTTGTGAGCTGTTTGCTTATCAATACCATGCCATTCAATTTTTAGATATACATACATATAAGTTTTTCAGATACATATGTATAATGGCTAAGGAACTGAAATTGTGTGCTTAGTTTGCTCATCATAAGTTTGCGATTAAATGTTGTGATCAATTTAGTAAATTTTCTTTTCTGAAGCCTTCGGCATAGCCGACGACAGCACTTTCCTTACTTGTTTTTTCTTGCATTATGGAACTTTTCAAGTAATGTACTGAGAGAAGTTTTTTGACTTAAAATTGGATAAATATTTGTTTTTTTTTTGGATCGCCAAGTAGTAAATAATTCGTGAAATATTCAAATTTGGTTTTATTTCCACTGAATTTAGGAGAAAAAACAAAACCTATTGAAAAATACCGTTTGAAAAAGTATTAAATAAACAAGGAGGCATAATTTTACTCACATTCAGGAAACGATTTTTTTATTTACTTGAACACTGAAAACAACAACAAATCATACATTCGGCAACAACATATTTTTATGGATACGAAGCGACATCTGCCTGTGAATTATCACTAAAACGCACTTAATTTCTTTCCTGCAAATGTAGGCTGTGACATGGCGTGAAGACTACTGCTTCTGGTTCTGAATTGGCAGTTTGGAATCCTCTTGGAGGTGGTTTGTGTAAAGTAAGTCCATTATTTCAATTTAAATATAAACTACAAATGGAAAAATTAATTTCATATGGAAAAACCTAAATACTCAAATACCATAAAATATAAATGAGATAATTTTTTTTCTCTTTGAAATACAATTTTAAACTACAGTGAAAAGAAAAAAAAGAAAACAAAAAGTATAAATACAAAAGATTCCCCCGCTCTAGGAATCGAAGCTGGAATCTCTCGAACGCCAAGAGCAAAGTAACATACAGATTCGTTTCACGGGTGATAAAGTAAAATTTCTTAATTTATTTAAAAAATTTTCAAGAAAAAATTTTCTTTATTTAAACAAAAGTTGTCTTATTTATTTAAGACTTAATCCAGAATCTTAAATTTTCTTCATGACAAAAATAATTCAAAAACAAGTTTCGCTTTTCTTGTTTCTGCTTTGGTTTAAGAAAAAAATTTTCTCCGATTGAGCGATATATTCAAATAATTTTTTTTTTTCGTTCGCCAAGCGAGTTATAAAATTAGTTAAATCCTACAACTCCCACCAAAAAGTGTTGGCTTAGTGGATAAAAATTTTTCGTTTGAATATGTGAACTTTTTTGAAAAAGTAACCCATTCTAACCCCGAAAATTTTTGAAAAAAAAAAAAATATGATTGGCTTTGGAAAGCTGCAACTTTTTTTATTGGACTCGCTTATAATCATTATTAATTTACACAGATTTATTAAAAAAATATTGAGCTATCATTTGAATTTTGTTTCTAGAGTTTCCAACCTGACTCTTAGGAGCAAAAATCGTATGTTAAATCAAGTCAAAAATGAAAACAACAATTTCAGCAGAAATTCAGTGAGCAATGAACGAAATTTCTACTTTTCGCAGTACTTCTCACTTTGCCTAACTTCCAAACAATTGAGAGTTTGATTGCGCGCCGGAGCAAATTTTTGCCTACCGAATACAAGGAGGCCTTCAGCCATGGCAGCCGACTGCTGTCTGCCAGACGCACACAAACACAATTACAGCAAGGATATACCAAAGGAAAATCAAGCAACACTCAAACATATATACCTATGTACATATGTAGTAGATGCAAACAAACGTGGCTGTATATATAAATATTTGCACATTGGGAATCTCTGCACTAATACGTTGAAGCGAATGTTCGTTTTGCTGTGCTAGTATTAGTGCGCGGCACGTATGTATGTATGTATGTATGCCTATAAACCTGAATGAACCTTAGAAAACATTTAACATCGTCGCCAGTCGCCAATGCAGACAAAAACATAAAAAGTTGGAAATCAGCAAACCAGCAACAACTATTGCAGCAAAGTAAGAAACGACAAAAAAAAAAGGAGAAAAGCAAAACCAAACTTGCACAAAGCGAAGGAAGCAGTGCAAAGGCGACTGCTGTGACCCGACTGAGTGCCTGCTGAGTGCGAATTTCGAGAGCTGCGATTTGCTTTGCACGCTCCCGTTGAGAACATGGAGCGTTCTTCAGATTTTCATCGCCACCGAGAGTGTGCGCGCGTGTGTGTGTGTGTGTGTGTGTGTGTGAAACGGCTGTCTGGCAAAGGTGTGCACTGCTTTTGTGATTTGAAAAGTACATACATGCATACATGCGTGCGTGCGTGCGTGCGTGCGTACATACGGGTATGTGAAACCTCTATCTGGAACTCTTTTTTTTCCGAAACGATCGACAATGCACTCAAGCGAAGGCATCATCGTTTGGTGCTGCGTGAGGTAAAATTGTTATTTCGTAGAGGCGCTGGCTGTCGCAGGGTTCACGTTAAGCATTCATATACATACATACATACATGCCAGATACACTACCCGTAAAATTGAAGCTTTGATGTTCGCTTTTAACCAAATCAACAACAAAAATTAGGTTCGACTGCCTCAATGGCAAGCAGGCGAGGTAGAGGTTTAAGATTTGTATGCGCCAGCAAAAATATACCTTCGTTATACAGACATACTAAATAAGTATATTTGCTTTGCGTGCGCGAATTTGGTTCGCATACTTCTGGGCTTCTCTAAAAAGTCCTTAAATTGGTGCAATTTTTTTTTTTTAGTGCAAAATGGATTTTTTCAGCGAAATCTGGCACTAGGTGAATTAAAGTTACACTACTGCTTGTCTTTCAGGCATTCTCGAGCTGCACAGGACACGTCCGATTTTCAGAATTTTCATTTAGTTAACAATTAAATTTATTAGAACTTCGTTTCAGTATTTTTTATGAAAATTTTGCTCAACCAATTGAACTTCCAATCACATTTTGCTGCAATAATTTACAAGATTTTTTTATGTATACTTATATGTATTAAATTTTGCATGAATTTGCACAAATTTTTTCACCACTTTGTTCAGCCAATATTTGTAGTTCCACATTTTTCTCTTTTATTTAATTTTTTCTCCAAATTTCACATTAAACTTTAAAATTATTTGCACAGTTTCTCATAAAAGACCCACTTTTTAGCGAAATTCTCTAAGCAATCACTTTTTTGCATACTTTTCACACTGATTTTTTTTTGCAATTTTTTCTCGATATCGAAATTCCAATTACTTTACTTTTTTCTGCAGGGCCGTTATTTGTAGTAGAAAATTTAACTAATTTTAACTTCTGCTTTTACTAGAATTTGAATTTTGCTTAATTCTCAGCCGAATTGCAATTTTTTTAGCAAAATCTACATTTTTTTCATAAAACTTTTGTTCATCACTCAATTCGAGCGCACGACCAGCCGTAAGTGTGTAAAACAAGCGAATATGCAAAGACCGACTGCCCCAGAACTTACATCACGAAGAAAATTCAGGGTGCGTCCAGCAGCTGCCGTAGCTGCCGCAACGAAATTTGGCGAGCGGCCATTCGTGCGCCCATATTTGAATCCTCGGCTCAACTTACGAGCTAACTGGCTACAACGATAGCAAATACAAAGAGTGAAATTGAAGTAGTAGGCAGCAAAGACAGCAAAGAGGAGCCAAAAGTGGCAAAAGTGGCAAAAATGGCGTGCGGGCAAGTAAGTATCTGTGTGCGTGCGTGTGTGTGTGTGTGTAACAACACAAGCTGAAAGTAGCCTAAAAGACACAGAGTTATGTATGCTCTCTTCAATAACTGACTCGATGTATGTTTGTACATGTATGTGTGTGTCGGTGATTTGCAATCCTGTGCCTGTTCGGCTTTTTCAACGCATCAAAGAGCAGCTGAGCAGTTTAATCGAAAACCGAGTTGCCAAACGGCGCCAGTAATTTTTTCACAAACCGTATAATTTTTTCACCTGAGTTATGAAGAATTTTCATTATGTTTGACTATCATTGCTTTTAGTGACCTTTCTTTCAAAATACTGATTATAGCAAATACGTAGGAAAATATTGTTTCTTCGGCTATTTATTTCTTTATTTTTACTTATTTATTATTAAATGCACAGTTCAAGGAAATTAAAATTAAAATTAAAATTAATTAAAAATTTGAATAAAAATTTGTTTAACTAATTGAATTTAAAACCCTTTACTAAAGCTCATCTTGTTCAAGAAAAATCATACATACGCCACGGCGTATGAGTTACCTGTAAACATCGACGTTTAGTCCGCTTGAAGGAAAATTCGAAGTCACTGTAACTTTTATATATATTAATTTAATTTTACACTTCCCAGGAAAAAAAATGACGGAGAAATTGAAAGTTAACTTTTGATCTCGGAATATTATAAATGTGAAACTTTTGAGTGGGTGTAATCTACATTAACATATAGGTTATTTTTAGATAGTTACAAATTATTTAATCAATATATTAAATAAAATTGTAATGTACATTGTTGCGTCAAACGAGATGGATTCGATATCGATTTATATAGAAATAATTATGAAGAGAATTGCCACCTGTTCAAAAAGGTTAGGATTTACTAATGCTCTAGTTCAAAAAAAAATTTAGAACAGGGTTACCATCTGTTGACAAATTAAAAATCAATTTAATTAACAAGTTAAACTAATTACTTTGGTATGGGTATTAAACGAGAGTGAGCTTTATAAAAAACTTAAAATCAATTTAAGTTGTAAGTTAATAGAAACAATCTAATACTCATATGTAGGTGTTAATGGCAAATTGTGCAAGTTTATTTTTTTATTTGTGTTTTAAAGAGGGTTGTCAGCAGTTTATAAAATCATAATCAATTTAATTAACAAGTTAAGAAAATATTTTAATATGGAGATTTTAATAAAGGTATACAAATTTTATTTTGATAATATTTTTTGCGGAGTGTTGCCACCTATTCAGAAACTCAAAATCTGTTTATAAACAAGTTGAACGATATACTTTAATATGGGTGTCAAACGAATGATATTTCAGTAAGCCTTATTTCCGATATATTCTTAAATATAGTTGCCATCTCCTGAAAAAAAGAAAGATCAATTTATTTAAAAGGCTAATATTAACGGAGCATAATTTGTGTTAATGATATTTTGGGATAATATTTATTTTTAGCACTGTTGCTAAGCTTTGCACTACGATTTATGTTTTTGGAAAAATGGAAGAATTAATCATTTAATTTTATTTCTTTATTTTTGCTTTTAAAGGCCTAACTTAACTTAATTAACTAAAATATTATCGAAAAATGTTGACGACTTATTTTAAAAGTATGCTAAGGGAGTAACTACATTTCCAAAATATATGTTAACAATAAAATTGTAATAGTCTGTACATTATAGATATTAAAAAAAATTTATATTTAATTAATAATAATTTTTCACTGTCTGTCAGTCTGTCTGTATATTTGTACGCGCATCACTCGAAAACTAATGTTTGAAACTGAATGCAGTTTCCACCGATGTATTGCAAGAATTCTAACTTAAAATAAAAAGATAAAAAAATTACAAAGTTGCCACCTATTTGAAAATTGCAGTTAAAGTAAATTTATCAGATAAACTGAATATTGCAATATGGCTGCCGTTAGAAAGGCGTTTAAGACGGCTAACAGCAGAAATTTTGTTTGTGAAGGTTGCCACATGTTTGAAAATTTTAATTTAATTTAATTGATAACATGAACTTAATATTGCAACATGGGTATCAAACTGAAGAGTTTTAGGAAAATTTACTGCCGAAGATATTTTTGGCAGCATTTCCACATTTTTATTTAATTAAATTGATAAAATTTTGTCAGATAAAATCTAACAATTTCGCATTTATATGAAACTAAAATTATATTCATACTGAAACGGTTGATATAGTTAAAGTTTGTATCCCAGGATTGCCAGTAAATATCGACTCTGTTTCGATTAAAATATCGATCTAAGTAAGAGCATTAAAATTATCAGGTTATTTCTATATCATTCAGTAGATCATATTTAGGTGCAGCCGTAACATTTGATAGCATAGCCTTAAGACATATGTACACGCGTGTATAGGCGCTGGCTAAAGCTACTATATTTATATGTATCTACTAATGATATTCATACAAAAGTTATACTGAAAAATTCAATTTTACGCTATCTCCTTCTTAATATTCTATAATAGGTTTTTGGTATTGCATCTGGTGCCGCGCGTAACATTGTAACAGTCAGTACCCTACTAAGCTGGCGTTATTTAAAACACACACTCAGCTCCTTGGCTTCTTTAGTATAGCTTTTTTGCTTAAGCACTTTTTTTGTGTTATTTTTATATTTGCCATTTTTGTCAGTTACTGAAGATTTTCGTCCAAAATACTGCCTCACTATTTATTTGTTTTCAAGAGAGCAGCAAAAATTTGCTCTTGTCTAACAGCTCACTTTCCGGCCAAACGAAAGTCCTTTAATATATTGAATACGTAAGTATGTATGTATGTATATACACATACTAAATATGAACGCAGTGTGACACTTGAGTGTATAGTTAAAATCGCTTATTCTCCATTGCTTCATCGTTTCATCGCTGCTTTCAGGAATACATACGTACCGAGCGTAAATATTTAGATATGTATATTTCGTGACGTTGTGCAGATAGCCATTGCACGGACTGGCCTGGCATGGATAGATATGTCATCAAGAGTGACCAACGCAGCCAACGAAGAAACCTAAAAACGAAAAAGGTTACTAAAACTAAACCCACTGCTGATGACAGCGACAAACGACGACAACTACCACAAACCCAATTGTACAATACAAGTCAATAGAAGAGTGCCAGAGAAGGCAGCGACGCATGGAAGCTGAGACTTGCATGGACCAATTGTCGAGCTGACAATCGGCTGTATGTTCGGTTGGTCGCCTGGTCGCTCGGTGGCTCGGTCAATCGGTCGTTAGGTCAGCTCGGTTTGTTTTTTGGGCAAAGTTGGGTAGTGGGGAGAGCATCTGCTTTGACCTACCAACTCACTGCACGCTTGACTGACCAACTGTGCTTTCAACGACGCGTACATTTGAGCACACATATGGGAACGCTTTTCATAGGCACCCCTCTACGCCGGAGCTTCCCTCGTAGTCGCCCTTATTTAACATAAATCAGCAGAAATTGTCTACTTTGCAACAACAATAACAAACAAAAAATAACAACAACAGCAATGGTAGGAAGTGTGACTACAGCAAAGGCAACGACAACAATAACGCTGTTGGCTGTTAGCACAAAGCATTTCAAAGGCATATAGTATGTTCATACATACATACATACATACATACCTATAAAGGAGTGTGCTAGGTTGAGTGTGCGTGTATGTATAGCTGCGAAATATGGCAACGACAGCTATAAAAAGGCAAAAATAACACTGCTTCAACAACAACAACAACGACAACAAATGAACATTTGCGCTTTTATGCATTTCGACACCAACCACATTGCTGACCTGCAAAGTGGCAGGATTACCAGGTTCTTGGCAACTGCTTTCCGCAGCAATTAAATTCACCATTGAAGCATAAAAATGCAGCAGCAGCAAAATGGTCACCGAACACAGTTGCATGTATGTATGCATGTATGTATGTATGTAGTTTTGTGCATACACACGCCATGCGCTTTGCTCCGAATTAAGCCCATAAAGCTGTGAATTTCAAATAAATTTACGAGTTTGCGTTTTCAATTAAATTAATTCGTACTTTTGTAAGATGGCAGCTCTGGTTGTGTATGATTTTCTTGAAGTAAACATATGATTGGTATTTTCGCATACAACAAAAATATTTTAAATAATTTTGAAAACTATTTGAGCTTTGAGGCCCCATTTTATTGGCACTTTTTAAAGAGCACTAAGACTGTAGGGAAAATCCCAAGTCTTGAAAGTACATAAAAACCGCCGAAATACGTGAATTTAATATGATTTTTATGAAAAAAATGCAAACTTAGCCAAAGGAAAAACTTGTAAAAAAATCTTTGATATTTTTGCTTTTGTATTAAAGCATGTTCCTTTGCCAAAAATTCAAGCTACTAACGATAAAAATTTTAGCGTAATGATTCTTTGTATGAAATGATAGCACGAGATTATGGTTGCATTCCGAAACGTCAAAATACAAAGCATCAGTCTATTCTATTTCAAAACCGCTCTAGAAGAAAAAGTATAAATTTCGCAACCTAATGGGAAACTAGCATCTAAGCGTAGTTGCGCACATCTGGCATTACAATCTGCTGAGGTTTAGAAATAAAAGAGGCTGATGCTTTGTGTTTTGATGCTTCGGATTGCACCCAATGTTACTCATACGCCATAACGTACATAGGTGTACTCGTACATACTCCTACATGGCGTATGAGTAACATTTTCCAAGTTGAAGTTTGAATTTATTTTTTATTCTATCCAAAGAGATTTGGGGATTGATGCTGAAGTGACAGTCCTTTGACAAGTATAAAATTAAGACTACGCGTCTTTCTTCGCCCAAGTTTTTCTAAAG
Source organism: Rhagoletis zephyria (assembly GCF_001687245.7). Classification (NCBI taxonomy): domain Eukaryota; kingdom Metazoa; phylum Arthropoda; class Insecta; order Diptera; family Tephritidae; genus Rhagoletis; species Rhagoletis zephyria. The sequence continues at coordinate 12,479 of NW_016171439.1, forward strand.
CGCCTTTTTTCGTAAACATATTTTTACGCGTCTTTGTTCGGCTTCGAAACACTAGCGCGCATTTATTCGTGTCTAGTGACGATATGCACTAATGGCCTTCTATGCTATGAGCTCTTATTCCTACCTGAGAGATATCTGTTCTGTGCCGCTTAAACAATTTTGCGCTCCTTTGTATGCATACTTTAAGGATGAAGCTTTATTTAGTCATATAAAAAGTAAATTTGTAGAGGGTTATCTAAATACCTTGATTCCAGTGCCATCTATATTTTGGGTCCATTTTTTTGCAGAAGCATTTCTTGTAATAGTCAGCTTTCAGACTCGTCTAGTCATGCTTTTAAGTCTGCTTGTTTGTAGGCGAAGAAGGCGAGAAGAGAGGACAGATACCACCGTACCCCCAATTCGTTTCAAGTTTTCTTGACTTTCTGATGTTTTCGTTGCTTTCTATTTAAAGAACCAAGGACTTGAATTCAATAAAAGTTGACGCGCATGAAAGAAAATAGAGAACACAAAAGAAAATACGAAAAAATTGCTTTCAAGACTTGACGTAACTGAAAGGGGACATTAATTTAATACCCGTTAATCCAGGTCGTACGATAAAAATGGATTCTCTAAATTCTCGACTCCAACGCCATCTGTCGGCACCATGTTTTACAAAAGTATATTTTATGATTCAGAGCTTCCGGCGTCGTACGGGGTAAACAATAAAAATATAAAATTATAAAAAAGATATTCGAGATAAATTAAAGGAGGCATAAACTGTTTTTCTTATATAATTTAAGGTGTTATAAACAATAATTTTAATTTCTTGTTGCAGTGTAGAAGTATAAATACTATTTGGACATCCCACTCGTGACCATCCGACATATAAGCACATGTCAAAGCAAAGCCTCAGAGAATACTGAAAAGACGTTTAAATGAAAATGGAAGGTCTCTGGGAATACATCGGACTGCCGACAGAAAAATATATTCTCCTTTGCCGCATCCAGTAATAATTATTGTTGCTGTTATATTGTTCATAATTTTTTTTACCAATCTTGCTTCATTGTTTAGGCGCGTCTGCTAACACCAGGCGCCTAAATACATGCTATGTACTGCTGCATGTGCCAAAATTTCTTTTATGCAATTTATGAAATTTTTGCACATGCACTTCTCAATTGCCATGTAATTGAACTTTCTTAAGTTTCAATTAGATGGCACTTCAAAGTATGCTCGGCCTAGTCTGATGCATCCTCCGGACACTGCTTCCGGAGCATTTTGCGGGCTCTGCATGCCTTACAACCATGCAGAGGTGGCAAACGAACTTTGCCATTGGCCACAACGCGGTTCATTGTAACAGTTAAAAAGTTATCGAATAAATAAAAATCAAAGATAAGGAAATTACAATGATCTTCAATGAAAAGCTCGGTATGTAATGGTTTCCGGTTCCTGAATTGGAATTTTTATACTCGGCCTCTAGTACCAATGAAAAAAAGGCCTACGTCAAGCTATTTGCTCTAATTTAAAACAGCCTTTACGCCGCGGATCACAATTCAAAAACCAAAATTCATATATGTAAAATGTATTTCATTGAAGTCAAATCAGCAAAGTGGTCCTCAAAATTACATGTTGTATGTTCTTTTTCATATTAAATGATTTCATGAATAAAAGAGTAGAATAAAAATATCTGTTTGCAGCCAAGTACGAATATCAAATCGAATTTATGATCATTGTTAAACTAAAGAAATAACAATTAGAATGCATTTGATGCTTTCTTGCCTTTTCAACAGCGTTCTCTTTCTGCTCAAATACAAGTTTTCATATTTTATAAATTTTTTAAACCTTTTAATATTCATTTCGCGCACATATTCTCGCACCCGTCACCCAGCTCCGTGTTTTCATGCGTTTAGCCGAAAACTGAATTCGTTTAACAAACCTTTGCTTTCATTTTTTGCCTTCAGTTTTTTTTTTTTTTTTGCTCTGCATTCAT
>NW_016171440.1:0-14438 GCF_001687245.7 Rhagoletis zephyria
TATTTAATACTTGCGCCGGGTATTTAATGTTCGGCTCCACCCGAACTTAGACTTTCTGACTTGTTGCTTCTTAATTTTTTGTTTTTTTAATTTTTTTTAGTACGCAGTGGGCAACAAGCCCATTAAATTCTAGCATAATAAAGTGCAAGTTTTAAGTGATTGCAAAACTGACGTTAATTTATTTTATTTTATTTTTTTCTTTGAAAACGGGTTTTCGCATTTTCTTCCGTAAGAAAAAAGTGCAAACAGACGTCAGCATAAAAAATATTAAAAATCAACGCTATTTTTCAGTAGCTTGAAACTTGCACTTTTTAAACTAAAATTTACTGAGCTACAAGACTGCATATCAATATCGCGGAGATTATCTAAGGATTCAAGGCTGCAAGGTAGAGAATCGGAAGTCTGCCTCCGAGAGAATTTCCCTAGACTTGTCCACATAAAAATGTATTGATCTTATCAGACCCTCTGTTGGAGTTTTCCCTAAGCTGTCAAATTTGTCTAAGAAATAACCCATAGAAATTGTTTGTTGTTTCTTCGGGCCCCGGGCCTTTCTTTATGAGGCTCAAAATATGTCGGTCATTTGGCCAATGGTCCAGTGTCCCAGCTAGTAAGTATTCCGCTTGAAACCTAAGCATTCATGTTTGAGAACTTTAGATAAACTTCATGTTATTCGTTCACCGAGCAATGAAGGGAGGGGTATGAACCCCAAATAAAGTTCCCAAATTTTTTAAAACGAAATTGAAGCTTAAATCTTTATAGAGTGAGCATATTAAAATATTAATTTGTTGAGCGACAGCAGCGTTAATTTCCAGAAATGATCAATAGTACTAAGCTAAGGCCTGAAAAAATCATAAATTTTGATTTAAAATTTTCATGATAACTTTGTCCATATTTGCCGTTCCACTTAATAAAAAAATAGCCACTGATATTCTCATTTTTTTTTTTTTTTAATTTTTTCTATGTACATACATGCATATATTTGTGCGTACGTATTCATGTCGCAGCACAACTTTTGCACTCAACACAATTGCGCTCTCAATAATTCACAATAACTGTAAATATCAATGGCCATTGGCAACTTAAACAAAGCTAAGTAAGCATTGTTAGTTATTCTGAAGTGGCACTACGCGTCGCTGCTTCACAATGCGAATGCCAATTTCAATTCAATAGCCAATTATTGCACAACAGCTTGTACGAAATCAGATCTCCTTAGCCGCCTAAAGACTCATTTGTTATGTTTGTTAAATTTTTTGATTTTGTTTTTGATTTATTTACTGATTTATAACTGACAGCTAGAATAATATTTATTTTTGTTCACAACAATAGCATCCGGAATAGCTAATAGTTCTGCAGTTGGTTTTGTAAAAATAAAAATTTAGTGCCAGGCTCTTCAGGTTTGACATGTCGTATGAGTAATTTCTGTGAAATTAATTTAACCGTAGAACATATAACCAAAAACGCTACGTAAACACATAACCAGGGTACGGGGTGTGAGTTCAAATCAATACTGTTTCAGGGCTAGTCAATTAAGAATGTTAATATATTAACCGCGAAAATTCAAGTATGTAAATTCACAGAAGAAATAGGCTTCAAAATACATACAACGACAGTCTTAAATATCTTTCACTCCATATAAAAAGTAACAGAAGATAACATAATGAAATATTTTGATAAATAAAAATTTTGAATGTCTTTTTTTTACATGACGCTGAAATGGTTGCTGTAAATGCAGATTTAAAAGATGAAAACGAAGAAGTAGCATCAAGGGTTCTGCGTATCATTTCTGCAACAAGATAGTGGTCCGAGTCGATGTTTGACCTTCGGCATGTGCGTACGTTTAGAACATTGGAAGCATGACTTCCGTGTGTTCCGGAGATAGCCTCGTGGCCTGAGGGAACTTTTTGAAATTTAGCACTCCAAACTACCTTTTTCGGGTCCTTAGCAAAGTTGATCAATTTGGGTCTGTTATCAGACAGTCCGTCGTGAAATTTTTCGAGATCACCAAGCACGATTTTGCTAGCGTGTCGGGGGCAGATCTTGAAAACTCTGGCTTTGATTAGAAGCTTGTACAAAATTGTATAACCACTCAAACGACGCAGAAATTCCTAGTCTTCCTAGATCCGAAGTTTCAATGCTCTACAAGTAGTGGTACTTTAGCCCTATCGGTTCAAAATTGATGGTGGACACACGGGTACCCGCATGGGCATAGCCAGAACGAAATTAAGGAGGGGGTGGGGCGAGGGGGAGGTCCATACAAAAAAAAATCAAAACCAATAACTCACTTACTAAAAAATTATTTATTATACCTTAAAATTATTGTAACCAATAGAGGTAAATATGTTGAACAAAAAACCAATAAACAGATCTTCACAAAAGTTGATATAAAACTATTCGTCGACTTAAATTGTTAACTTTTTACTAAGCATGTTTATTTTACGAGGAGGAAGCATGGAAAGCCTAACCCCGTCAGTGTGAGACTTTAACCCAAACTAAGCTTCCTACCGTCATGCACCGTTCCCCTCCCGGTACCACCATCAAGGATTTCGTTGGGATTATAACACTGTGCGACTGATAAGGTTATAGATCTATTCTCTTCTTCTTCTTCTTATTTGGCGCTGTAACCGCCAAAGCGATTTTGGTCAACTGACGCCAATTGGAAATGCCAAGTGAAGCCAGAATACTTTCAGAGGTGGGCCGTCGGTGTGCATTCGAACAACATGGTCAAGCCTGTTGAGCCGCTGTATTTTAATTCGCCATATACCAGCGCGGCCATGATGAGTGACTTATAGTGTGGTTTCGTACGTCGAGAGAAGACTTTACTCCTGAATTGCCTACAAAGCAGTACTTGTTGGCAAGAGCGATTCTGCGTTGGATTTCCATGCTTACATTATTATCGGTGTTAATGCTGGTTCCCCAGTAAATGAAATTCTCTACTTTCTCGAAATCATAACTGTCAAAAGTGACGTCGGCCAAGGCGCGAATGTGCTCATTGTTGGTTTGACAACAGGAGACACTTCGTCTTGTCTCGTTTACCACCAGACCCATTCGCTTTGCTTCCTTGTCCAACTTGGAAAAGCCAGAACAGACTTCGCGGTTTTTCTTACCGATGATGTTAGTGTCATCGGCATAAGCCAGCAATTGTATGCTCTTGTAGTAAATTGTTCCCGAGCGGTTCAGTTCTGCAGATCTGATCATCTTCTCCAACATCAGATTAAAGAAGTCACATAAAAGAGAGTCGCCCTANGGTGAACGGCAACAGAGCAGAGCTGGTGGTATTGCTCAACGTCATTTTTCACAGCCGTATGAGTTTTGAGGAGATGCCAAATTCAGACATTGCGGCATACACGAAACTCCTTTTAGTACTTTCGAAAGCGGATTTAAAGTCGACAAATAGGTGGTGAGTGCCGATCATTTTCTCGCGGGTCTTTTCCAAGATTTGGCGTATTGTGAATACCTGGTCTGTGGTAGACAATACATTCTATAAGACCTTGCAACCTATGCTTAAAACGCTGATCCCGCGGTAGTTGGAACGCATGGCGGGGTCGCCTTTCTTGTGGATTGGGCAGAGCGCACTTGAATTCCAGTCGTCCGGCATGCACCTTATTACCTCCTTGCCATCGTAATTAAATAGCTCAGCTGACAGGCCGCCAGCTCAAGCCGCTATGGCACTTTTCGTTATAGTCAGGCGCTGGGATATCGACTCCATCGTCATCGACTGGGACCTCGGGTTCGTCTTCTCCACTTCTTTCAGTGCATCTGCCATTCAAAAGGGTCGAAAAGTGTTCTCTCCATAATCTGAGTACGTTCTGGACATCGGTCACAAGGTCACCATGGTTGTTCCTACAAGAGTCTTAAAACCTTCCGTAAGTCGCTCAACTCTCTGCTAAAAATTTCGGGTGTTTTTTCTGTCGGCCAGAATTTCAAGCATTTTCTCACACTCCTCATCGTACCAATAATGAGCGGGAAATGTGGTACCACTGATCGCGCAAGTCGGTTTGTTGAAGAGTGTTCTCTCACAGCAGGTGTGAGGGTCGAACGCCGATTCCATTGGCCGTCTGTTTTGATTGCAGCTTTTCGACGTTGAAATTTCCTTGGGGCCCTTTTTTTGCTGCTCCGAGAAAATGCCAAAAATCGACGGTAAGTCCTAGATACTTAAAACTTGCATCTTATTATTGAGATTATAATTAAAATGGTGGAAATTTTGGTGACACTTGCAGTGTTTTCATACATTTTTCGCACAGTATGAAATTTGGGTTTTTATGGGTGTGGTTTTTTAAGGTTAGGTAATGAGCAAAAAAATTAATAAAAATTAAATAAACAGAAAAAAATTACATAACTTGCTGAAATTTTTCATCCCAAATTACATATTTTTTAAGCACTTCATGACTGCAACTGACTTTAATTATGTCATTTGTGTGGCAACGTGGGCAAAGTGAACAAGTATGCTCATAACTTAATAACAAATTGCTACAATTAAATAGTCTGCGCAATGTCGAGTATTTTGACTTGTGAGTTTAGTTGGACTGCTAAATGACTACACTTTTTTTTTAACTTAATCATATTTTTAATGAGAAAAGAGAGTATGGTTGACGATGGCTAAAAGAAGTTTTCAAAAAATTATTTGCATCCCAACCTGAAATATTGTGATTGCCATTTATTGATTTCTAACTCATTGTTTAGAGTCTCTCTGAGCTGTTAATGTATCTCTGTTCTCAGTCATTTTTATTATTTTTATATTAATAGCCGTATTCCAATGCGACACCTGAGTAAAATATCGACCTATCTCGGTTGCCAGTTAGAAAACTTTTCAAGAAGGCCGTACTTCAGATATTGATGAAGAACGCCCTTTTTCAGAATTTTATTGAAAAACACCCTATCACAGAATTCAATTCAAGAACACTATTCACTATTTTCTTGCCAAAGAGGCTCACCGGCTTTGCATAGTTAATACCCTTACATCTTCTCTCGAAGTCACATTCAAACATTAAATACAAAGCTGTCCCATACGAAACCGGTTTTTACCGTGCAATCCGTGCAATCTGTGCACCATGCAAGGGCTTTGTAAGACTCAGAGAATACCCCTAATCTGGTACAAGTGATTTAATGCCTGCCTTGTATGAGCGTTGTTTGCTAGCGAACTCCAAGCATTGCAACCTACGCCACCACTGCGTATACGTGACCTCATAGTCCACGTCCATGTAATTGCGTGACAAACACAAATCTGCGGCGCAAACAAGCATCACGGCAAGCGCATGACTATTATGTAATACAAATCATCGACACTGAAGCCCTAAATTTTATTGAAAAAATTCAACTGATTTACTGTTAAGAATTTGCGAAAAAATAGGTCTGACTGCCGTGAAGTTAAAAAGCCTTCAAAATTTTACATGGCTAAACTTGTAGTCAAACGTTGAGCTAAGGTTTATTTAATATTTTTTACTTGTTGTTCGACATGCTTTGTATAGGCATCAGCTCAGATGCGCGCATCGCTTATTATTTGTTAGTCAACAAATTTTGACAGGTATTTAAAAGGTAAACGCCTAGCACACGCGCCTATCAATACCTTGACGCGTATTGTGATATTTTGCTGGTGTGGAGTATTACAGCGGCTAGATTTTCATCGCCGTCAACTGCAGCCAACGACCTTCTGACAGTAAACCGACTTGTTTGTTGAAGGTATGCGTACAAAGAAATTGATGACCCAAATTTTTGGTGGCAGTAAAATATTTAAGTGGCTGTCACGAAGGAAAGTCGCTTAATGTGTGGAATTTCGTATTTGCACACAAATCTATTATTTTTTGCATACCAGCTACATAACGCGTAGGCGAGTATTTGTGNAGTCGCTTAATGTGTGGAATTTCGTATTTGCACACAAATCTATTATTTTTTGCATACCAGCTACATAACGCGTAGGCGAGTATTTGTGAAATATTCTTGAAACGTTAGAACTCATAAGAAAATACTAGGGATGTGCCGGGTATCCGGCTTGTCTTTAGAAGTTTACTGCGAAAGGTGGTGCGCAGAGATACTTCATTCCCAGTGTTAACAAATGTTGAAATTCTTTGCGACTATGCTTACACCTAATTAAAGAATCTTCGTGGCTGGGTATAAGGGCTAGCTATAAATACTTCTCCATCGNGAAATATTCTTGAAACGTTAGAACTCATAAGAAAATACTAGGGATGTGCCAGGTATCCGGCTTGTCCCGAGGTTTTTCTGTTATCCAACTATCTGGCTAGATACAGGCTAAAATCCGGCCGGCTTTCCGGATTTCAATTACAGAAGATACAATTTAAAAATCTAGTTCAGAATATTTATTTACTTTTATAATCAAATTTATTACTAACAATTAGTAATTAGAGTTAAAAAATTATGTATATATTTTCCATTATGAAAAGAAGCATTACCGCATTATCGGGCAACAACCTATTTCTACTTTCAACATAAGCGCTACCCGATGCACTAAATACTCTTTAGAAGTTTACTGCGGAAGGTGGTGCGCAGAGATACTTCATTCCCAGTGTTAACAAATGTTGAAATTTTTTGCGACTATGCTTACACCTAATTAAAGAATCTTCGTGGCTGGGTATAAGGGCTATCTATAAATACTTCTCCATCCTTTTGCTATCCACATCAACACAAAAACTAGAATCAGCATCAGAGCTGTTGGCGATTTCTTCAAAGTATTGCCTAATATCCTGGAGAGCTCCCTCTTTAACACCAGCTTTCACTATTCGGCCTTTTTCATATGACTCAACTGGTTTCTCCATGTNTAATATCCTGGAGAGCTCCCTCTTTAACACCAGCTTTCACTATTCGGCCTTTTTCATATTCAACTGGTTTCTCCATGCTAACTGATTTATGTTTTCGAATTAGTTCATCATCAACCCAATTGTTAGATTTACAGGGCAATTCTAGTTAATATAGTAAACAGTTTTTCGTAAGACAAATGAAAGACAGATGGCTAAATAGTTCCAAAGACTTTTGTTATTCTACCGCAAAAGTCTTAGAAAAAAAGCTCTCTCTTATTCGCCGCTCGTGGTGAAAAGCTATTTTGTGAGAAAGCACTTGTACACGATTTAGCTCACGTCACCCCAACAGTCGCAATAAACGCGTGGGCAAAGCAATCGAGAGATCCGAGTTCGAGTCTCCCGAAGCGGAATATTTTTTACTCCACTTTTTTTTTTGTTTTCCAATTCAATTTTATAGAGTTTTTTATTTTTTAAAGGAAATACATATTTTTTAATTTAATTTAATTTTGAGAAACCAATTTTTGGTATTTCTTTTATTTTTTAATTGAACTTTTTTCTTAATTTAATTTTCTTTAATGGTTTGGTTGTTATTGTTTTAAAAAGAATATTTTTTTAATTTCATTAAGTTTTTAGGAACTTATTTTATTTTTTCATTAAAAAAAAAATCGTTCCGTTTTTCAATTAAATTTTTTTAATTGTTAGATTTTATTGTGTAAAAAAGAAAAATGTTTTTTTAAATTTCATTTACTCTTTAGAAATTTATTTAATTCATTTTTTCCTTTTTTAATTTAATTTGTTATTCTTTTCTTAATTTAATTTTCTTTTGATTTTTTAGATTTTATTATGTGAAAAGGAAAAAATATATGTTTTTTATTTCATTTAATTTTTAATTTTTTTTGTCTTTTTTTAATAAATTAATTTTATTCTAATTTAAAATTTATGAACTATTTCCTTATTTTCGTATTGAGTTTTTTTCTAATTTATTTTGTTTTATTAATTTTTATTGTTTTAAAACGAAAAATATATTGATATATGTTTTTTAATTTAATTGAGTTAAAAAAAAAATATTGCTAAAAGACGAACAGCATAACGCTTAGACCTCCTCGTTAGCGGATCTTTCAATTAGACTTTTGTCTTTCGAAAGACTGTGGTGAGTTGAAACACAGTTTCCAGAATTGCCCTGTTATTGATGTCAGAGTTTTGAAACGTGGGTTACAAAATATTGCAACAATGAAGCATTACAAGACGATACAAGAAGCAGGGCGATATGTAAGCCTGCATGATAGTTCGATTTTGATCACAATTTAAATAAAAATGCATCAACCACGCNATGTCAGAGTTTTGAAACGTGGGTTACAAAATATTGCAACAATGAAGCATACATAACAAGACGATACAAGAAGCGGGGCGATTTTCATCACATTTTAAACAAAAATGCATCAACCACGAATTTTTGCTTAGTAGCATTTATTGTTGTTTATCCCTTGTCTTTGACCTTTCTCCTCTATTTACCAAATATAATCAAACAATTTTCGCTTGCGGTAAAATTACATGAAGTACAAAATTATTAATGGAACCAATCAGCAAAAGCATNCGCTTGCGGTAAAATTACATGAAGTACAAAATTATTAATGGAACCAATCAAGTAAAAGCAATCACCACCGACAGCCTCAAGGCGTACACCTCAGCCGCCTATACACTACTTATCACCCAATTGAATGCCAATTTGAGTATTTCTGTTTTGCCACAAAACACAATACACTCCCGCAATGCAATCAAGCGTCAATTTTACAATCATAATTTTCAGTTTTATTATACGACAATGCACGTGCCCATATGTACACACATATTTACGTGCGTGCATACTCACAATGGCAATGTGTTACTTGGTTTTTGTTTCGTAAGCGGTTACCCAGTCGGACTGCTGGGAGCGATTCATGCCATGTTTTCTAAATCCAAAAGAAAATGTCATCGGCTTGGATTTTCGTTGATATATGCATAGATTGGTAAAAAGTCCAAAAAAATTTAGTAGCGGATTATTAAATAGTTAGAAGTGGTATTATGTAATCAAAGCGCACTATAAGTTTGCTCTCCCCAATCTATAGCTTGTTTTGCATTTTTACTTTCAGTACGAAAAAGACGAAGCCTCAGTAGGTTATGAACATAAAACCTCAAGAAAAAGTTGCTTGCAACGAAGTGAGTACAACCGTTCGTGATTTCCTTGCTATTTCTAGTTTCAATGTCCTATTGGGCGCATATGTTTCGTTATTAAATTGCACACAAACCTTGTATGTGCCTCGGGCGAACAAATAAAAAGCGACAATTTTTAACGAAAGAAGATCTATGAAAGTCTCCATAGAAGTAGTTAGATTTTGCTATTTAAAGTAATATTTAACTAAAATTCTGCATATCGACCCCTATTTGCGATTTTATCGTAAGCGACAAATTATCGAAAAAAAATTTTGGAGCAAAAAGGTTACATATACTCCGGTTACAACGTCCTACAAAATCGCAGACTTTGAATATGTACCGCAAAATTAATTTTATCGTTTCGAGTCCTAACCGCCAACATAACGTAAGTGACATTTTTTTCAAAATTTTCTTTTTGTTGCAGAAATATTCCTAGAGCATCTAGAATCTAGCTGGTAAGCAAAAACTCTGCTGTAAAATTTACCTTTTGTCGCTTACGATGAAATCGCAATAAATATTTTATAAATTATTTTTAAAAGTTGGTTCAGCGGGGCTCTTAATTACAATGACGAGGAATGTTAAAAATTGAAACCTCCTAAAATTTCTTGGAAAATTTCCAAGTTTTCACCTAGAAATCGAGTTATTCTTTGTGTTCAAACGTTTTCATAACTGAACGAGCTCAGAAGGTAACAGAAAGGTCAAAGCCTGCATTCCTGAAATATCAGCCAAGCTATCTAGGAATTCAGAATTTTGAATTTACAAATATATAAACTTTCGGTACTCCAATCGCTCCATGTAATTTTGCTCACTCATGCTAGTAAACATTAATATGCACCTTTTGGTTGCAAAATTTAATGAAAGCAACAAATGCCTTCTGACTCTGTATTTATTCAGAAGCTGTATTTCACCGCATCCGGAATATTAATTTTGTGAAAAACGTATTTTGATTAAATTTTAATATTCGACCATTCGCTGCTGCATGTGCAGTTTGACGCAGTATACACACATATTTCATATTATATATGTACGTATGCAAGTGCAACGAATTCAACGTCAATTTTTAATCAGCAATTTTGTAAGCATGAGACATGCAGCGTGCGTCAGGTTGTGATAATAATGGCACGCACGCGTTTTTACTGCTCGCTCGTTACTCGTTTAGTTGTTGCATTTTAAATCTGATAAGGAAATTTAAAAATCTTTCTACTTTCTGCTATTAAACTACAAATTTCTTTAGTTTCCTGTGGCGTGGCAGAAACAGTTGTCTCAATTTTGCATTTACCTACACATGCAGCTCCCGCTTTTGCTTATGGCAAAGTACAGTAAATCAAATTTATAATTATTTATGATATGCTCAGAAAAAAATACTATATTAGCGTAGATAAAATTTATAAACACACATAATTAAAAAAAATAAAATAAATATAGTAAAATCATAAAATTTGCTTCCGGGTTCTCTAACATTTCGGCAAAAATTCCTTGTGAGTCGCTTTAAGGTTTTTTAAAAGGTTGTTGGAAAATTTGTGAAAAATTAAATAATATAAGGATGAAATTATGTCAGTAAATTTAAGCTCGCCAAAAAATATTAAACTTTTGCAAAGGAAGTATCTACCTATTTTGATTATTCCACTAGAGCTAAGTATTAGAAAAAAAAATTTCAGAATGTATACCTATACTAGGTGCCACCAAAAAAATTAAAATACTTTGGACACACGGGTATATGCTGCACTTCTTTTGAATTGCTTGTAAGGTGGCACGGTCTAATGTACTCGTATATACTTATGTCAGTTGCCATAGAAGAGAAACGACTGGTGTGCTTTAATGGATTCGGCCATTAGCGCTTAGGTGGTTGTAGCAGCAATCAAAAAAACAAAAGTACGAGTACTCACAGATATTAAATGAGTGAATAGTCCCAGCTTCTCTTCGGGTTTAAAAAATACTGATATTAATGTATACAAACCGAAGCAGGTGGGCAGTTCTCGACCTCCGCAAACATAAACAACTCCTAGTTTCATTTATGCAAAACCGTACTTATTTCTCTACATATTTATCCGAAGGATAAAAAGTCCGACTTAGACCCTAACATCTTACTCAACACGTCATTAAGATTATTTGTGATCAACTAGATCAATTGTTCACTTCCGAATCTGGATTAGACAAAACTTTGAGGCAAAAAGCGGGGCACGAAAAAATTTCTAATATGTACTCCTACGAAAGAAATTTAAATCAAAACTTATTTTTTTTATTTGAATTTTGTCACTTACACTGCCGACAAAAGGTATTAGCACATAAAATTTTTCACAATATATGCAAAAAAAAAATTTCTAATATTTTGCCGCCAATTTTTTATAAAAATATGTATCATTTTACAACAAAAAGTATAAAAATATAATTCCTAAACTTTGTGCAAGACTCGCGAAAACCCAGCAAACTTTCATGTACATATTCAACTTTTAAATCAAATTTTTTTGAATTTTTTTGAGTATGCAGTTTTGCAGCCCATTAAACTCTAGTAGAATAATGCAAGTAGTTAGTCAAAACTCGCATTGATTTTTGAGATTTTTTTTGTTAAAAGTGTTTTGCATTTTTTCTATGTAAAGTATTTTCGAAAACAATTTTTGTATGGAAGAGACTGCGTGAAAAAAAATCCAAAAATCAACGGTAATTTCTAGCTACTTAAAACTGGTACTTTATTATAATAAAGTTCATTGGGCTACAAATCTGCATACTCAAAAAAATTCCAAAAAATCGAATTAAAAAGTCGAAAATTTGCATGAAAATTTGCTGAATTTCCATGAGTTTTGCACAAAGCTTAGGAATTATATTTTTATGTTTTTTGGTTGTAGAACAAACCATATTTTTACAAAAAATTCGCGGAAAAATATTAGAAAAAAAAAAAAATTATTGCATATATTGTGAAAAATTTGCTGTGCCAATACAGTTTGCCGGCAGTGTATATTAATTAATAATTTCATTAAATTTTTGTTCTGTCATTTTATGTTAATTATACACTTGGTTTAAGTGACCTTTATAAATAAAATTCCCACCGTTGTGGGCTCGAATTTCGTTCTCATATGATCACTGTATAGTTGCAGCATATTTAGCTCAGCGAACTATTTCATCTAATTACATATGTATGTATGTCTGTTCATAGTTAAGTATGATTTTTAGTATAAATGAGAATATATTTATACAAACAGTTACAAATATCGGCGTGCATCAACGTGCAACATGTGGCAACAACCATTTGAATTATGCTTTCAACAAATTTCAATGACTCATTCGTTAGACTCATTCGTTCCTGCAGTCGTATAAATGCATAGAAAATAAATGTGAACAGAAGGAAACCGAACATTGCATTCACATTTATCCAGCTTGCTTGCTACCATCCACACTCCCTACCTTTTTTCCCGTTCTACCTTACTGCCATCCCTAAATTGGCGCGTCAAGCGCCAAACAACTGTCAAAAATCCTCATGCCCATACAATTTGTATGAAGCATCCCACAATAACGCGGCGCTAACGCCGAGCAAATGGAATTTTCATTTTTGACAGGGCGTTACGTGTTGAAGTTGGATGCGGAAGACGGAAAGAAAGAGAAAGGACAAAAAAGTGAAAGAGGAAACGAGAATAAAAACGAGAGGATCTGAGAAAACGTCAAAAATTACGACGCGTTGATTTGGGGATAGCGCGCGCTGACACTCGTCGACAATGGATAACGCAACGCTTAGCGCTCCAATTTAGGGACGGCAGTTACACACTTTGCAAGCCGCTTGCTATAGTTGATTTCATTCCCGGCAATGGATACAAAATGGCTTTGGTTGCTATTTCTAGTTGTCTTTTTTTTTTTGTTACTATCCCCAATATTTTTTATTGCTTGAGTTTTTATTGGCTTATTGGATTCAGTTGGTATTGTCGCTAATGGTATTGCAAAAATGCAGTTTTTCCACAGTTTACATCATCTTCCTTTAAACGCATAGATATTTAGTGTATAGGTTGCAATCCGCTGCTAAAATGTGATATGAGGTTTTGCAAAATTGCTGAGGTATGTGGAATTGCTAAAAAAAAAACTTGTGTCTTTACTCCTGTATGGGGCTGAAGGAGCTTGAGCTCGAAATCTGGAGATTTACACAGCAATTACGTATTTAAATTTGGTTTCTGAAAAACTCGATGTGCTTTAAAAAAAGACTGTAAAGAACCCTATATCTGTTATCTATAGTTTTCCACCTAGTTCCCTACATTTAAAATTTTTTATGCATGTGGAACTCTATCGCTTTATTGGCAGAAAGTGACGTTTGGGTGGAATGTATAAACGCTGAAGGGGAGGCACTGAAAATAATCGAAAGTCAATCCAAAAAGCTGAGAGCCCCACGGCTTGCTCTGCGAGTATGATACTCGTAACCTTCGACATTGTAGCTTTACAGTTGAGAAAGCTACAAACGGTTTCCAACAACCTTTTGCATAGTAAACAGTACAAAAATTAATTGCAAACCAACTTGCGTTCACTGAAACTTATAACTTCGTTAGCTTTATCCGAACGATATTTGCATACTTACATTGGCTCATATCTAAACTTAGTTATCCTACATTATATGAGCATAATTGTCCGCATATTAATTGGATGTTAATCTATTATGATTGCCATGTCCAAACTTGGCTAACAGCGAATGCAATTAATGTACATAATTTGAAATTAGAATGGCACAAATTTTCGTAGGAAAGTCACGCCTACGTTGAGGGGGGGCAGTGTTCCAAATAGACGTGACTGTGAATGTTTAATTGTTGTAACTTATAATATTACTTTACAAATTAACACATTTATGTCATACGTCAGCGTCAAAAATATAAATACGCCATAATTTTTATTTTTCTATTTTTCTTTTTATAAAAATATGTAACAGCAAAATACCTGCATAAACAATTTTTACAATTTCATCTATAACTCAGTAAAAATTAAGAAATACCAAAAGAAAAAATCATAAAAATTTTCAACTTTTCAATTCCATTTTTGTGAGTATGCAGTTTTGTAGTCCATTAAATTTTCGCATAGAAAGGTGCAAGCTACAAGTCTCTAAAAATTACCGTTGATTTTTGAGATTTTGTTTTGTCGCGGGTGTTGCGTATTTTCTTCCATATAAAAATAGATTCAGTTGATGCATTTATATGGAAGAAAATGCAGAACACGCTTACAAAAAATGACAATAAATGAAATTGAAATGTAGAAAATTTTAAAGAAATTTTGTTTAGTGTTTCTTGAATTTTTCCGAATTTTATATGAAATCTTAAAAATTGATTCTGGTGGTTTTCTCAGCTGAATGAACTATATTTTTATAAAAAAATAAAAATAAAAATAAATTTATGGAAAATATTAAGAAATAAAATCGTCACAACGTCAGGGTATTCATATTTTTGACGCTGACTGTATACATATAATTTTTGGCAGCAAAGTATGTCTTGCGATAAAGTTTCATACTACACCAACAAGTGAGAAGAACTTGCG
>NW_016171441.1:0-835 GCF_001687245.7 Rhagoletis zephyria
CTTCCATCTCCATGCTCTATGGTCTGCATTGAAGGCTCTTTGTTTCTAAATTTTATAAAGGAAAGTGAAATGTCCTTTACTGGAATCTCTCTATTTCCCTCTACTTAAAAAAGAGAATAATGCATAACACCGTTATTACCATAGATCACTGCTGTTAACGCTGATAGCTTCTGTAGCTGCAACAGCGGCATTGCTTAGATCGTCGTGCATCTGGTGCTTAATTGCCGTAGAAATGAATTTTTATTTTCGCTTTTATTTACGAGTACATACTCGTACTTTCAATGCTGTTGTTGATTTTTATTAAACATTATTTCCTGACTGTTTGTTGACTTAATTATCTTTACTTGCATTTATTTACTTGCAGATTTTGTCCTCTTACTGCGGGTAGTCTGTTGGTTGCTATTCGAGCTTGATTGTTGTCTTTATTAATTTATTTTTATACGACTTCTCATGCGGCGTTGAGGACAAGAATGGCGACAACAAGCGATGCGCAAGGTTGTTCCTGTCTATCCACTGCTGGCTATTGTCAATGTTGATACAATATTGTTTGTTATTATTTTTGTTGCTTACCTCCAACTCTTAATTCCTCGTCTTCTTTCTCGTCTATTTGATGATGTATAATAGGAATAGTAAACTCTTCTCCTTACAATGTATCCCATAATCCATTCCCTACGTTGCGACATTTGCAGAGTACATTGGCTCTTTTGTTGTAAGCATTGTCGGCATAAAAGCCTCAGGTGCTATCCGTTTGTGTTACAATCCCCTATACCCTTAGTTCTTCTGGTACTCAAGAGACAGTGGCGTTGCATTTGCATTTTATAGTACGTTCCGTGTG